>NW_006800328.1:122766-308676 GCF_000485575.1 Poecilia formosa
CAAAAAATAAATAAATTCTTAAATTTGAGAATGATGCGACCTGCTTACTTTCTTATTTTTTTCCAATTTTTCTTCAGACTACTTCATGAGGACTTGTGGAGTTAAAGAGACGGTTTCAGAGTCGGGATTGAAAAATCGATCCTTGTTTGAAAAGACAAACAAGGATTTGACTTGAATTTGACTTCAGCTGCATATTTAGCAGTTCTGAAAAGCATCCAAACCATCCTTGAATTTTATTTTATTATTTTTTTTTTTTACATTTTGTCATATTACAAGTGTGATTTTTAATGTATGTTTTGGTGGACTGTGGAGTTAAAAGAGACATCGAACCATTGGACGGAAATGCTAAACAGAAAACAACCACTGCAGAGTTCTGTCTTTTAGTTTGGAGAAAACTTTCAAACCAAATTTCTTTCTCTCTTTCCTTTTTGTTTCCTCTCTTCTTTGTCGTTGTGTCTGGTTTTCTGTCTCTTTCTTTTTGTCTCGTTTTCTTTCTTTTTTCTGTCTTTCTCTCTTGCTGTCTCGTCAGTGAAGCTAGATATGAAAGACGGGTTAAGAGAACTCCCCCATTTAGTCCACTGACTGTGCCGTCGCTTAAAGCTGAAAAATAGGAAGAAAAAACAAACCTCGTTATTGTGAAGTGAGAAAATTCTTAAGAAAAAGTTCTGGGTGTGAATACTTTCTCAACGTGCGACATTTTGCTTCATTTTCCAGGCGCTTCTCGTGTTTCTCGTCCTTCTTGCAATGCAAACTGACAAAGCTACTTAGCTCCTGTGTGCCATTAGCCTAATCTGGATTTATTCCACGCCCACGTTTCTCTTTCCTTCAGGTTTGTCGTTTTGGATTTTTTTTCTACATTTCGGGTGGAGAAAGCAGCAAAAATTACAGTTCCCAACGTTATCTCGCAGGGAGGCCTTGTTTACAGTCGGAGTTCCTATAAATAATAGATAAAATGTAGATGAGCGAGCGCATTTATTTCTAGTCATAACCACACTCTCTTGGCTGAATCGACTCCCTCGTACTTTAGGAATAAACTAAAAGCTGGAGCATCATCTGTTTACACCAACTGAGCTTCCAAAAAGTGATATCATTACAGACCGTGGAGCATCCTGCTTTTTTCCTCTTTTTTTTATTATTTCCAGGAACTGACACGGCCGGGGTTGTTCAACGTAAAGAATGCATCCGCTCTTCGCTCAGCCCATCTGGTAAATTCAGATGTATCCATGAGAAAAAAAGAAAAAAGAAAGAAAGTGTCAGAGCAAGGAGAGGAAAAATGTTTCCTTGAGGAGCCAGAGATGGATTTCAGTCTGTCAGTGATTTATCAGATTAAACCGAAACAGTGCAACCAGGAGGAGGCACGCTCCATACTGAGAGGATGAACTTTAGCTTCACCTTATGTAACAGAGCTGGAGAGGAACTGCTGTCTTTTTGGCCGGGTAAAAAGTCTACACATCCCTTTAATTGGTGTAAAAAAAAAAAAATAAAAATAAAAAAGATTTTTTTTTTAAAATAAAAAATCTCAGAACTTTTTGCATGTTTTCAAATGCATTTTTATTTTTCCTTTCTTTGAAACATGCATGTGTAAAGAAAGGAAGAGCAAATATGGATGGCAGGGGGGTCCAAAAGGCGGCCCGGGGGCCATTTGTGGCCCTTGGACTGATTTGTGTGGCTGTGATTAAAAAATGCTAAGAATTTGCCTCATCCATCACAGGTTGAAGCAAACTGAGCCTTTTTTAAAATTATTTATAGTCAGAGTAAAATGTTACCGACATAATTTATAATAATCGTAACTGACAGATGTAATTTCCTTACTATGTAAATTAAGTGCAACACAAAGTATTTGTCTTTTTTGCGACCTAGACGAACAGAACCACATTTATCCAGAGATGAGCGAAAAATCAGATTTTCATTCAATTTGGATAAATATTGTGAGCATTTTGAAAGAAATCCTGTTTTTATAGCTGCAGATAAATCTGTTCAACTGAGGTCAAAACTATTTGAAAGACGGATGCCTTTCTTTTACTACGACACATGTGTAAAATCATTTTGAAGTTTTGGATCTACGATGAATATTATCCCTGTTCTACAAAAAAGAAAAAAAGGGGAAGAAAATAATAGCATTGCTTTATGTGCTTGATTTTAGTTCTTTCAACTTTCCTTTAACTTGGTGATTTTGATCCAAAACTTTCATGTATGGTATCGGTTTGTTCGTCAGAAAGCAGCTGGGTTTTGTGTATCGCCAACCTGAAGATAAACGGTTGGTGTCCAGCATGTGTGGGGTCTGCAGAGACGTTGGTTCCCCTTTTTCCTGATTCCAGATTTGTTCAAGTCCTGGACGGAGGACAGATAAACTCCCTCTTTCCAGACATGACTGCTCGTTGCCGTCCGGCCTTTCCTGTTTCATGGATGAGCCAAACCACACAGTCACAGATGAACACAGGGCAGACTGAGTAATGGCCATGTAGAACATGACCAGCATTTCCTGTGACAGGTTGTTGCACTTTTTGAGTTGTTGCAGGGACGCCAGTGTCTCTGCTGGTATTTCTTCTAAACGCCGTCTGTGTGTGACGGCTGTCTCATGTCCAGAGAAAGGAGCGGTTCTCAGGAACTGGACGTAGCTGCGTTTCCTTTACAAATGTGCGCAAATCTCTGTCGAGGTCCTGCTGAAAAAAAAAAAAAACTACATTACACAATTACGGTGTCTCCCTGAAATAATAAAAGCAATTAAACTCCCACGTGAATAAGTGAGTTCACACAATAAGTCATTAAAAAACACACCAGGAGTTGTGCTGTGGTGGCGCAGGGGTTAAGCACAGCCCACATATGGAGGAGGCCTCAGTCCTCGACATGGATGTCCCAGGTTTGATTCCCAGCCTGGCGACCTTTGACGCATGTCTTCCCCTTCTCTCATTACCCACTTTCCTGTCACCTAACTATCAAATAAAGGCCACTAGAGCCAATAAAACCTTACAAAAAACAACACACCAGCCATGAGACTCCAATCACTTCCTGTTGTCTTCTTCTTCATGGTTTGCGCCAGTGAAAGCATCTGGATGTTGATCACGTGACTCCCGAGATGTAAAAAAGTTTTTCTTTGTGGGGGGGGGTTGGCGTAAACTAACTCTTTTTCTTCTATGTTCAGTGGCTCTAACTCGCTGTCGTACCACGGTATGCTCAGGAACTCGAAAAACAAAAATCTTTTAGAGATAGAGATGAAGAGATTTCGCCTTGTTTTTGAGCTTTAATTAAACGTAATAAAAGGTCATTTTGGTTCTCTTACATCATTAAAACCCTGCAGATTTGAGCTTCTTATCCACTGCAGACAACAACGGTTTCAGTAAACTTTACAAACACTTCCCTGCTTTAATCATCAAGTCAGACAATCCCACATCATTATAATAAAGTAAAATCGCCTGAAGGTAGACGTCTGCCATGCTGTCTGCAGCCTTTCCTCGACTTTCCTCTCTCATTTTGCTCTCCTTTCTCCCCCCCCCACACTCCGCCTCTAATTTTCCTACACAACCACAAGGTCCACTCTTTTCCTGTCATGACTCCCGGTAACAGTGGCATCTCATTTAGAGGCAGCAGGCCAGCTCTGCACCCATTAGCTGCAGCGGAGGGAGACGGAGAGGGAAGGACAGGGTGGCAAAAAAAAACAGCAAGAAGGGAGGGAGAATGATGGCTATTTAAGGGGCTGGAGTTTAAAAAGCAATTCGTGTCTGACCTAAACACTCCTCAGGCTTTAAAAGACATTTCCTCCCACACCAATTCTCCCTCTCTTTCCCTCCCTCTCTCTCTGCTTTTCTTTTCTTTTCCTTTTTTTTCTCTTTGACTCACTCTCCCTGTCAGAATCGGAGCTGAGCCCCAGCCTGAGCTGTGAGCGCTGAGGGAAGATAAGGAGCTCTGGCTGAGGGAGGATTGACAGAGCTGTCTGCCACCTTGCTCGGAGCAGCGACGGAAGACGGAGCGAAGCATCCTCCTTTCTTCTTCTTCTTCTTGTTATCCTCCTTTCCCCTCAAGAAAGCCAAGCTGAATAGGAAGGAATCTGGAGGAGCTCCACGTGTTGAATGCAGAAAATCTGATCTGATCTGATCACACCAAACACAGGTAAGAAGAGACATTCATAATACATAAGAGCAAAAAAAAAACAAAAGAGCTTCCTATTGTTTCGGATGTTGCAGATGTGCAGAAGAGATCTCTATTTTCCAGTTTTTGCCCCTACTGGGTGCACAAGTTGTCAAGTTTGACTTCAGTTCCTGGAAAGATCAAATAAAATCAGTGCATGTCGCGTGGGGGGGAGTCATGAAATCCCCCCATCTGCTGAGATTTTGCAGCTTCATTATTCACCAAATCCAGTTTTTTTCCCCCCACCATGAAGCTGAAATGAAATGAAATAAAAAGTGGGCAGCAATCAGAGAGAGGGGAAAAAAAACACCTTCTCCCATCAAGTCCATTTTAGTTGAGCTGAATTGAAGTCCAAATGTGATTGATTTGAGATTTTTTATTATTTTTTTGGTGGAAAGTTTGAGTCACAGGTTCCAGTTCACGCTCAACTGATGAGAATCATAATCGTTTCTTCTTTTAAGTCCTGTCCATTAGCGTAGATTTCTGTTTCCCACAGAGGAGCCAGGGGAGCTTTTTGGTGTGAGCCTGGATCCCTAAGATGTGAGCTCACATCCCCCCAACCCCTCCAAACCTCCAGATCCCCAGATGGGTTTCAGCTCCTAAACACATTCCAGACACCCGGGGGGCATCAGGAGGGCAGATCGTAACTCACCTTCACACACCTCCATGTTTTTCCTGTTGAAGGTGTTTAGATTATTCCTCAGCTTCTGGTTAGGAGTGACTGCAACAGGCTGCAAAAAGGTGAAGGAGGTTTTTCTTTTTTTTTAAAGTGTATCTGTTTCTTTTTAGAGGCACTTTCAACAGAGCGTTGTGTTATGTAATACCAGTCTCTGTTTCAGCGTACGACCTTCAGCTCTAGAAGCGTTTCTTCTGATATTTAGTGGAATCACATTTTAGTCCAAGAAAATTATTTTCCGCTTCAAATTGACACCAAATAATTTTGAAGTGGGAAAAAAAGCTTGCATGGTTCTCTATGATTTTTACAAAGAAATATCAGGAGTATTTCCAATTCAATTGAGTTGAGCCCCCTTTACTCTGACACACTTAATAAAATCAAGTGCAATTTGCTAATAGACAGCTCTGTGAGGGTTGGTTTGAGAACAACAGTCATCAAACAGGTTCATTAAGACGGATCAGGGAGAAACTGATTGTACACATTATTTTTGTCCCAGGGTCATGATGGCAAATTTTACTGGACAATAAATTATACCAGTAATTATTGCGATAAATGATAAATCGTTATCTTGAAATGATTTTCAATCCATAGGGTCAGGGCCATGATTAGAAGGATGAGGGCTCTGGGGACAGAGCTGGCTTTGGTGCCAAAATAAATTAAAAAAATAAATAAATAAACTATTCACTCATAAAAAAAAACATTAATAAGTAGGTCTATACATCAGCAGGTTTAGAAAGTCCCATGTCAGATGTGCTGTACGTTCAGAATTTTCATATATTTTTGTATTGTATTAATTTGTAGAAATGTAACATTAAAAAGACAAACTTCATATAAGAGTTTTCTATTAGATACAACAACATTACAAAAACATTCCAGATCTTTGGGGCGCCCCAAAACTTTGCGCCCTGGGCTACTGCCTCTGTTAGCCCATATGTAAAGTCTGGCCCAGAATATATTGATAATGGCATAATACTGCAAGTTTGTGGTCTAATTTCAATTAAAAAGATAATAAATAACGCGGAAACTGAAAGATATTTTAAATATCTAATAAAATGATAATAAAAAAAATAAACAAAGAGATCAAAAATGCTAAAGAAAAAGCACACACTACCAAAACCATAAAGGAAATGGATTATGAAGTCTGGAATCAAAAATATAAAATATCAGAATACAAATGATCTAAGTCCTTTTTAATGCATCATGTGATTAATTGATTTATTGCTTATTGCTACACGTTTATCCCAGAGGCAAACTTTTGTCTGCAAGAAGAATAAATCCTCACCCAACTATGAACACACCAGCCGCACTGTGAAACACGGTAGTGGCTGCATTATGCTCTGTGGATTATTTTTACTCAGGGAAAGCTAATTGTACGGAGCTGAGCAAGCTCAAATTCTGATGTAGGCAGGTGAATGGCGAAAATGACGCCTGATAAGGAAAATACTTCACAGTAAAAACATGAAGGGAAAACAACCGGAATCGCAGGAACAATGATGAATGATCACATTATCAGGTGGGGTGGTAATTATCAACATGGGAACCAATGTGAGTACAATAAACGGAGAAACTGCTGGTGTCGAGGGGCTGAGGAAACCGAGGGAGGAACGTGACCAGACTGAACGAAATTGAGCGCAAGGAAACAGAAAAATATCAAAGCACAGGAAAACCAAAACACTGAACCTAATTAAACACTCGAAAAGTTTGAACAGAAAAATAAACCATGTGTGGCTCATTACACGCATCAAAGTCCCACACAGCACGACAAATACAGGGCGATCCTGGATGAAAACCTGTTTGAGACTGGAAAAAAGAGCTGGCGCTGGGGCAGAGGTTCACCTTCCCATGGCAAAATGGCCATAAATATGCAGTCAGAGGTATAATCAGATGCTTTAAGTCAAAGCCAAGTCACTCGTTTGAGTGATCTGGAAAAAAATCCAGGCTGAAATTTGTTTCAGAAATTGCGGGTGAATTAAAAATGGCTTTTTTTGTATATGATTTTCAGCCAAACTGACCAGAGATTAAAGTCGTTTGCGAAAAGGATGAGGCAACTTTTAGACGTGTGGTAGACACAAACCAAGACGGATTTAAACGTGCAGTCTATAACTCATACAAAAAAAGAGGTTTTTTTTAAACATATTTGTTAAAACTGTCTGTAACCTGTAAGTTATAATAATATAATATAATAATATAATAATTTTTTTTATAACTATGAAAATATTTGAGGTCCTCCATCTCCTCCCACAGCTGATACTGCTGTCTAAAAAAATGCAACACTCCTGACCAAAAACAACCAATCAGAGCCAGGGGAAGGGTCTCAGTGCTGTCAATCAGGCTTGTCTACGTGCTGCCAAATGTGCTAATGGTGGAGACACTACTTACAGGTTTACAGGAACTGTTTATCTGCCATCATCAGTGGCCATGCTAACTAGCCTTTGCATTCACGGCAGGCTAGCTGTCAGAGAACAATGGGGTTAAGTAGGGTTATACGAAGGTGATTGACAGCACTAAGACCCGCCTCCTGGCTCTGATTGGTTGTTTCTAGTTAGCACTAGGAGCAACAGATTGTGGGAAAGATTACACACGGCTTTATGCTGATTTATCGCGTAAAATCCAATGAAGAATGTGGTTGTGATGTTGCAAAAGCGTGAAAAACACTCAAAAGGAATGAATCGTTTCGCAAAGTACTGACTACAATTCAAACAGCGTTAGTCATTAATTTTGTAGACAGTTTTCCAAAAACGGCTAAAAACTTCTCGCCTCCTCTGAGGATGTTTGTCATCCAGGCGTGCCCGGTTGAAACTTATCAGGTAATCAGCTGCTGCATTGTTTTCTATCGTTACATCGGCCGCAGCGACTGCTCCTGTTAAGCGGCGCGAGATCGTTTCCAGCTGTGCCAGATGTTAAAAGGATGAGGATTTCCGAATGCATGGAAACTAAACAAATGTGCACAAACAAACCCACAGAAAACCAAGCGCAGTACTTGTTTTCTGCTGACCACCGGGTCCCCGACACTCAGTGTTTCCAACGAGGAGTGTGTTGGGCCGGGAGCGCGCCGCGGGGTGTGTGTGTGTCAGCGCTGCGTCACTCATAGGAACCGATTGTGCAGACGTGACCGAAGCGCCCCTGCGGTTTGTAATTTGAGATTAACCTTCTTTTCTCTGTCTGGATACATGACAAGCACCTTCATGGAGTTTCTTTTTTTTTCTCTCCTTGACTTTGCAAAACAGATGTCGTCAGTCCACAGCCAAAATTCCCAATATTTATTTATTTTTTCCACGTGGGAAAGTTTTCCTGATGCTGCCAACATGGAGGGAAAAGGCACTAAAGCTACGGTGAATGGATTATAGCTTAATGCTCAGGTTATATTAGAGCTTCAGTTTTTCTCCCAAAATTGTCTTCCCATGTCTGAGTGTCAAAAAAGATGTCCTTAGTTCACCCCGTTCTGCTCTGAATGATGCATTCTGGGGAGTTTTACTGCAACAACCGATGCTTGCACACACTATCCAGAAACGTCACATAAACACAGTGTCTGCGTGTCTCTGAAAAGTGGCAGTTGCTTCATAAAACAACCAAGCAATTCCCTTAAATTTGGATTATAGCAATATCTATTCTTTTTGTGTCTCTCGTTTTCTACAAACTGTAAACTTGGAGGATGTTTTTAAAATGTGTTAAGGCTGTAAGCTACGAAGAACTGTTGTGAAAACCAGGCAGCTGAAGAGGCCGTGATTACGCTGTCATGCAGTTCTAATACTGCTACAGGTTAAATGGATGGAAACATGATTTCTACATATGTGTTGTGGTCAGTTTGGCTTTCCGCCTGGTGCGTATGCTACATGCACTGCAGGAGCTTCAGCAAGGAGCCAGAGTCACAGTCATGGGAGAAATAAACCTCCGATTGCTGACAGGAAGAACTTCATAAGTGGTAAATGAAGCACAATAATTGTGCAATAGTAGCACTAGGAGGAGGTGAAGGAGATCCATCTTTTCACAGATTATCTGTCTCATATTAAACTGTCACACAACATAGTGACAGTTTTAACAAAGATGTAAAAATAATAAATTTTTAGTAAAAGTTACATACTGCAGCTTTAATGGTAGAATAATGAGTGAGAAATTTGCACTAACTCTACTGACCCTTTGCAACTGTCACTTAATCACACCAGGCGCCATGATGGACGTCGTGAGGGAAAGGAGTATTGAAAATAGCAACTTAAATAGTTTTCCAGTTGTTTTTGCCAGTTTATTCAAGGCTCCTACTTGTTCTACTCAAGGTAATTTGTCTGTGAACATAACAGACCTGGTTGGGACTCATTTATAAAAGTTGGAATTAACCAGCTAAGAAACCGAGCCATACCTGCTCCCTCCTGACACGTAGATCAAATCCCAAGCTTTGCCTGAATTCACACCACAGAGTTCCAGAGAGCATGACCAGGTGCAAAAGGTCAATACTTTTTTTTATTAGCGAAAGCCCCCCTCTGTTGTAATGCGTTTGTTAGCTTGAGATAGTTTTCTTAATTGGGGTCACACCTGCAGATGTGTTAAGGCATCGCCGCAAAAACACTGCTTCCTTATATGAACCTCCTCAAGTCTCGTTCATGGTGCTACCTTCGTCTGCCGGAGCAGTCATATGTTAGCATAGAGAAAGGACTCTTGCAACATGAGCTAGAAGAGCATTTAGAGAAGAAGAAGCTAGCAGCATGAAAAGCCAGGTTAGCAAATACAAGCTTCCAACATGTCTTGTGGTTATTGTTTAGCCACAATGTTTTATAGCTAGCTAACTAGCTGGCTTGCTTCGCTCTATCGTCTATCTAGCTAACTATCTAGCTATCTTCATTGTAGCTAGCTCTGTTCTTGCCTATCTAGCTTCGCTCTAGCTAGCTATCTAGCTAACTCTAAATGTCTGTCTAATTTATCTATATCACAAAAACAGCTACGTTTTTTTAGAAAGTCAGGTAAGAACACCTTATGGAATTTTCTGACTTACAAAGTTAATATTTTGCTTGTTTAGATTTTATTTATTACCTCATTCCTATTACATAACTTTGCCTTCCACTTGGATAACTTTACAACTCGTATGAAAGCTCTTCAGACCAAAATTTACTTCCATCATGTCTGCCACACAGTAAATATTCAGCGATGCACGTAAGACATTCGTGAATATTTTCCTCATTTTATATTTGGCCAAAAGAGCTAATAAAACATGTTTTTGCGTTATGCAAGCAAAGTCCAAAATCAGGAGTGAACTGCATCCAAACCCATGCAATGGGAGCCCTCCTGGGGACTTTATGGGATCTGTTCTGTACCTTGAGGACCACAAATTATCTTTGTTGCGGTAATGTTTTTTTCTAGAGGGGGATCCAAAAATGTATACTTCAGAACCAAGTTTTTAGATTTACAGCTTTCACTCACATCCCAGGCCATTCAACCAGATGTGTGAGAAATTGTGAAACTCCAATAATTTTTTTTTATTTTTTATATCTGTTGTTAAATGTAAAGAATAGCAGAAATGCTGGCAATGGTGCCAGGGAGGTGACACCAATGATGAGTACAGTAAAAAAAAAAGATGAGACTGAGGAGAGGTTTTTATAGGCACCATGGTGCGATGGGAAAGAAAGTGGTTTCATTCTTTTCTCATCACCACGTGATGAGACACGAGGTAAATTCAAAGATCTCCACAGCCTGAAACTCTTCTCCCTCTGCTGTATTGTCTTTCCTCGACAGTAAATTTTTTGGCGGTCCTTGCAGGAAAATTCAGCACAACCAATTTTCCTCACATTTTGGAAGAAATATATTCATATTTGATTGTCAGATTAAAGGTTCAGGGGAAACTCTGGTACTGGGATGAGTTTCCCCTGAACTCATCCCAGTACAGAGATTGCACAGGTTTATTTGAAATTTATGAGGCTTTTCTTTTTTTCATTTCATTGTTTCACTCACTGTTGTGTGGATTTTTACTTGGTCTAAATTCGCATTTCCTGCTGAACTGTAAAGCCTTAGGAATGGCATGGTTTTGGCTTTTTTGGGTTTCTCATAAAAAGGATGTGGAAAAGACTTAGATTATTATTTTTTTTTTTTTTGGATTTTTTTTTTTTTTTGGATTCGTGTTCGTGAGGAACTGTTTGGAGTGTTTGTGTCCCTGTGGTATAATAATGTCTTTTCAAATTTAGAAGAGGCAAGACATACAAGTTTACTGTCATGGCAACGGAGATGCAACAAACGTTCAGTAAAATCGTCTGAAGATGTTTTTCTTTGTTGAAGTTCCGAATTGTACCCATACGAGTCAGTCTCAACCCAGGTGCACATCATGGTCCTTTTTTATTTTATTTTTTATAAAAGTGCAGGTACTGGTCCTCTGTCTACAAGGGTTTTTCTTTTAGTTCTTCTGAACAGATGCTACTAATAAGAAAAAAGACATGACACAATCCTTAAAGCTCTGCCAATATGCAGCTTGATGTAAAGGAGTAACATGTCTACCAGACAAAGCAGCAGACTGTAAGAACCAGTCTCAATGTCATTCGCAGACAGATTGAGGATAAAATGTTTCACACAGCATCATCGTCGGTTGTCATGTAACCTAAAAAAAAAAACCTGAGGGAAGCTGTTTCCAGTCATGAGGAAGAGGTCATTCATCACAATGGGCTTCTCTATCCATTTTCAGTCATCTGTCATTACTCAAATGCTGAAGAAACTCATTACAAGGTTTTCCCACGGTGCGGCAGGAGCTTGTTGCTTGACTCCTCCGAATCAGGGTGTTGTCGTTGTCCAGGTGTTAAAAGAAACAAAAAACTTGTGGGTGCATCAGTGGATGGAGTGAATTAGGATTTTTTTTTTTTTTTTTACTATTTTTCCCCTGCTGTAATTGTAAGTTCTGCTGAATCAAAACAGCTGAGACATTTCTACATTCACGCGTGAAATCCATAAGACGCTGACGTGCCAGCACAGCTGTGGATTCTTTCGTCTTGAGACATTTTTAGGGATGCATAACATTTTCCAGCATGCTCGAAACGTATTTTCTATTATGTATCTGTGGTTTGTTTTGACATTGATAGCCCCAAACATCGTTCACTTTAGCCTGTGGATGCACACAAAATGTGCAGACATAATAGTCTTTGCTTAGCTTACCCATATTACAAAATGGGAAGCATTTGCTGCTGGTTTACTGATCCAAGCAGTAAAATACACTGCTCAAAAAATAAAGGGAACACTCAAATAACACATCCTAGATCTGAATGAATGAAATATTCTCATTGAATACTTTGTTCTGTACAAAGTTGAATGTGCTGACAACAAAATCACACAAAAATCAATGGAAATCAAATTTATTAACCAATGGAGGCCTGGATTTGGAGCCACACACAAAATTAAAGTGAAATGTTCCCTTTATTTTTTTGAGCAGTGTATAAGACAAAGGATGTTCAGCAAACTACCATGCAGATATTGTTTGCAGATAAAAACCTTACCGTGGACTGAAAATCTTTTCCTTCCTAACTTATTTGTCTGTCACTTGTTGCAAAATTAAACCTCATTAAAATTTTACTCTGCCTTTTGAGTTGCTATGCATATTGTAATACCATTTGAAATTCTTTGATTTTCGTTTTTGCTTTGACTTCTGAAAATTAACCGGTGATGATTCAGAAATGTTGTTTAGAGATATGTTTGTCAAGCTGAACATAATTTTCTCCAGCATTTGTCGGTGAAAACGACTTGCTGCTTCAGTGTAAATTTTGAAAATGGTGAAAGAGGGGGACCTTTGTTTTTTTGAAAAGATTTCAATTCCAGTTTTTCTATTGCTTTGGTGTCTCTAATCAGAATTCAAATTTTCATCAATGCTAGATCAACCTATGCTATTCTGCTATATACTGGTGTCACGTCAGTCAACTTATTAATAAATGCTGAATAGTCATTCCCTAGATAACAAAAAGGCGCTAATTTAGAATTGTAGTCTGCCTGAGTTAACATGAACAGCCGCCTTGAAGAGCTTGATGCATTTCCGTTCACAGTGGGGCATAGTTGATTAAAGAACAGGCAAATTCTGGTTAGCTTCGTAGCTGTACAAACCAAAGCACAGAACAAGGGGCTGATTTTTACCAGACTATCGTTTCTATTAGTCTCTACTGTGCAGTCGTAATGCTTTCATTGTACTGACAAATTTACGCAATTGCACTTTACCTTTGGTCTTTTCAGACTGTCCACTGGAGCCAGGATTGCCCCTCAGGTCAGAGGTCCAAACAGATATCTTTTCACCTGTATCTTGCCCGACATCTATCATGGGCGCACAAAGTCTTCTGGGCTGCCTTCTTCTGTTTACTTTGATGAGTTTATCGACTGCTGGGCTTGTCAAGAAAGTCCTCCGCCATCGACGACAGACTCTTTCTCCCCACGCAGAACACAATGACACCCTTCCCAGTGTAGGCCACCCAATGGTTTTCAGCCATGTTTATAACATCAACGTTCCTGCAAGTTCCCTGTGCTCGGTGGACCTGGAGGCATCAGAGGACACACAGGTCCATCCCAAAGACGTAGCGTCAGTCCCTCCGGCCCATCATGTCACCGAACATACACTTAATGGGGAAAACCAGATTGTGTTCACCCATCGCATTAACATACCTCGGCAGGCCTGCGGTTGCACCGATGACTTTCCAGGCCTGAAGGACCTCCTGAGCCGCCTGGAGATGCTTGAAGGAGAAGTTTCAGCTTTGAGGGATCAATGCAGCAGTGAGCAGCTCACAGGTAGGAGTGTCACCCAGCAAAGAAATAGATTCCTGTATTTGTTGAAATTTCACAATGAAAAAAGCTTTTCAGATATATCGCATAATCCCCTGAGTCTCCCTCAGTATAAAGTACATCTGTTTGATTCATCTGTTTGGAGTGGTTTAGGTTTTATTGTGGGAGTGTAACTCTGTCTCTAAAGTACGGCCCAACATCTCATGAATTACATTTTAATAAACCTTGTGGTGAAATGTTGTGCCAATGCGATGAGACACTCTGCAAATCAATTTCTTCGTCCTTTTTTTTCTGTATAGGTGAGTTGGGAACCAAACCGTACTGCAATGGCCATGGAAACTACAGCTCTGAAACCTGTGGTTGCATATGCGATCCTGGCTGGAGGGGACCCAACTGCACTGAGGCCGAGTGTCCTGGGAGATGCCAGGACCGTGGCCGCTGTGTGGACGGAAAATGTGTGTGCTATAAGGGCTTCGCCGGAGACGACTGTGCCCTCGAGACCTGCCATGTGGTGTGCGGAGCCCACGGCCACTGCGTGGGAGGCGTTTGTGTCTGTTCCGATGGTTTCTTTGGCGAAGACTGCTCTCAGAGCCGGTGCTTGAACAACTGCCTGGGCCGCGGTCGCTGTGAGGAGGGAGACTGCGTGTGTGACGAACCTTGGACGGGCTTTGACTGCTCCGAACTCATCTGTCCCAAAGACTGCTACGACCGCGGACGCTGTGTGAACGGCACCTGCCACTGTGATGAGGGCTTCAGCGGGGAGGACTGCGGAGAACACTCTTGCCCCAACAATTGCCGCGGCAATGGGTTTTGTGTTGACGGCAAATGTATTTGCACTGCTGGGTACAGCGGTGAAGACTGCTCCCAGCTCACCTGCCTGAATGACTGCAATGGCAGAGGAACGTGCTTCAATGGACTTTGCATCTGTGACTCAGAGTATCAAGGTGAGGACTGCAGCCAGCTTGCGTGTCTGAATAACTGCAACAATAGAGGTCAGTGCATCAACGGACGGTGTTCTTGTGATGTTGGGTTCGATGGAGACGACTGCGCCGAGCTTTCCTGTCCGAACAACTGCCGGCTGAAGGGGCGCTGTGTCAATGGCCAGTGTGTCTGTGACGAAGGCTTTGCGGGTGAAGACTGTAGCGTACGCATCTGCCCATCAAACTGCTACGGCCGTGGGGAGTGCATCAAAGGACGCTGCGTGTGCCACGTAGGCTTCGTCGGCGACGACTGCAGTCAACTGAGTTGCCCGAACAACTGCAGAAACCGTGGTCGTTGTGTCGATGGGCAATGCATTTGCGACGAAGGGTTTAGCGGGGAAGACTGTGGCAAGAAAGCTTGTCCCAATGACTGCCTGGCACGCGGTCACTGTCTGGACGGCAAGTGCTTCTGTCAGGAGGGCTACACGGGAGATGACTGCTCTGTGCTGGCTTGTCCGGACAATTGCAACAACAGGGGGCGCTGTGTCAACGGGAGGTGTTTGTGTGAGAGTGGATATGAAGGGGAGAGCTGTGCAGACCTGAGCTGCATCAACAACTGCCAGGATAAGGGCCGCTGCGTGAATGGCCAGTGCTTCTGCGATGAGGGGTACATCGGAGAGGACTGCTCTGAAGGTGAGAAGCTCCTAATGTTAACACACGCACACACACACACACACACACACACGCACACACACACACACACAGAAGGATTCTGCTCTTTTACTTTCTGAGTTTCCACGTGTCAACTTGAAGAGAATATAAAATCAAACTCAGGGTGATGTGATTTTCTTCTATTCTTAGTCACTACCCACTAAACTGTTCTTGGTGAATGTAAAATAGGCTCTTGGTTTGTCTTTTTTGTCACACCACGTCCAGATTGTATGTCTGGAGTTTGCATTACTGCCACATAATGGATATTCGCCGACACACAGAGCATGAGAAACCATCTGAAAACAAAACCACAACATCCTTTTTCTTTTGCTTTATTCCAGTGTCTCCTCCTAAGACCCTGACTGTCGGGGAAGTCAGCACCGAGACCGTGGACCTGTCCTGGAACAACGAGATGCTGGTCACAGAGTACCTCATCACATATGTGCCCACCAGTCCCGGGGGTCTCCTCATGGAGTTCACTGTTCCTGGAGATAAAACTGCTGCCACCGTTAAAGAGCTCGAACCTGGCATTGAATACCTGATCAGCGTCTACGCGGTCCTGAGCAACAAAAGGAGCATTCCTGTCAGCGCACGAGTGGTTACAGGTACGTCACAATTTTTGCTGCGCTAACTATTTAAAACTTGCATCTGGGGTAAAAAAAATAAAATAAAATAAAGGACTAATTATTTTCCCTCCATTTTGGCAGATCTCCCACAACCAGAAGGTTTAAGATTCAAGTCAGTGAGAGAAACCTCTGTGGAAGTTGTCTGGGACCAGCTGGACATTTCCTTTGACAGCTGGGAGATTTATTTCCGCAACACGGTTAGTATGCCCGCTGCTTCTCTTAAGACTCCCCTTCCTGTTTAATAACCGTCATGGAAAAAGTGAGAGGCGATAAGCTGTGCCAGCTTTTTCAAAACTTCAGCATAAAAGATTTATGTCAGGGCTAACCATTAAATTTGCTTTGACATGAAAAACTAAAAAATAAAAAAATAACCCTCACTGAGGGCAAATCTGGATGTCAGCTAAACCCGCTGCTAGGAATCTGAGCTAGACATGCTTTGAAGGAAAATGACTGTGCCGGCTGATAAGTCAGAGCTTTTGATTTTCTATCCTCTGTTCGCTTGTATTCCATTTTAAATAGGCTGTCCTTTTACTGACCTTTAAGTTTCTTCTGCTCCTTCGCTGTTAGATGCCTGCTCAGATGCAAGTTATAGAAATCAGCATCTTTTCACTTTGAATGATTAGTGAAAACTGATGCAGATCCACATAAAAAGAACAGGCTGTTTGCAGCCTTATGTTACTGCGACACAAGATAATACAGCATGATTCCCATTCACAAATGCAAATATTAGTGTAAGTGCAAAAACTGCTTGTGTTTTGTCCCCATGCATGCTTGTCTTCAATTTCTTTTGATGTTTTCCCGTCAAGCATCTCTTTAAGATATGAGTACTTTGTATTCATCAGATGATATGAACTATTCAGTAACTGCTGCAGTCATAAATTTAGTTTGTTCTCTCTGGAGGATATTTTTTTCTTTTATTCCATTGTTTTGCCTTTCTCTGCAGAAAGAAGAAAACGGAAAAGTCGTGAGCGTCCTTCCACCCTCCCAAACCGACTTCCTCCAGTCTGGGCTCGGACCGGGACAGGAGTATGAAGTCTCCATCAGCATCGTAAAGAACAACACCAGAGGCCCCCAAACATCCAAAACTGTCACCACCAGTAGGTTTCTAAGGTCTTCATCAGTGCAAAGGTTTAATCATTCAGCGAAAGCACTTTGGTGTTATAAAGAGCTCTTGGCACTTAGTAAAAGTATTGAGTTACCAGGCGTCTTTAAAGGCTGACAAAAAGTAAATTAATGTTGCTGAGTGAAATTCCATAATAATGAGAAGAATTACAACAGGAAATCTATGTTGGTTCTGATTAGTTCACAAGGCTACATCGTACCTGTAATTTTTCTTCTTTGTAGCTGCTATCATCTGTTAAGTGACTTTTTTATTGCTCCAATACCCAATACTAGATGTTATAAAATCCTTCCAAGGCCCTTACGCAATGGTAATCCTGCCAGGCCAAACATCTTCAGATGTGTGTCTGGCAAAGCCATTTATGGTTTTTAAGGTCTGCGGTGAGGGAGCCCCCTGGATTTCTGGACCCCACATTTCATAGCCGATGTCATTTATTTGGGTAGCTTGAAACTTGACGCAAATCCCAGAAAGTGACTGATAAAAGAGAGCTCAAAGTTTTCAGAACGTCAACCTCCCAGAGGTTTTTTAAAACGTGGATCTAAAATATGAATGACAGAGGTCTCCTCTACATGTTACCACGGGAGATTTAGCAGGTAGTAAACATGAGGCTGGAGTGAAAGGGGACGACATTATAACAGCATGTCCGTTTTGGATCAGAGGTTTTCCTTCGTCTGCCAGATGTCAAGTTAGGTCTAATTTCCGTTGACTTTTCTTGATTGTCACTTTGGGAGGAGTAACAGGGTCCTCATCAATGTTTTTTTTTTTGTTGATGTGCATTTTGACGTATTGCGTTGGAAAAGTTTGACAGAAATGGCAAAATATGAAATGGCTTCCACATATTTGCAAAAAAGGTTTTGCGCCTGTGTGACGTGATTTCAAAGTGTTAATGTGCTGAAGGTGGAGATGGAAACTTATTTGCCCAATAAGTTCTGACATATCGAACATTTGCCTTGCATGGCTGATTAGGTTACAGCCACAGTTTATGTCAACATCTGACAAAGTAATGGTTGGTAGATTGAAACACGCCTAATTCACATTTTCTCGCTTTTTTTTTTTTTTGTGACATTTTAAAAGTTTGCTCAAAATTCAAATGACAATTGGATGGAAACATAGATATTGCTTGGAACATCATTAAACATTTTTAAGATATTTTCTCTTTCGCTTTTGTTTTACTTTGTTTCTATTTCAAACTGCCAAAACTTTCGTTTCTCCTTCCTGACCTCCTGCCACAGAGATCGACAGTCCCAGGCAAGTGGAGGTGAAGGATGTCACGGACTCCTCGGCGCTCATCAGCTGGTATCTGCCGGTGGCTCCGGTGGACAGGGTCACCATGTTTTACATGCCCAGCTCCGACCCCTCAGACGAAACCACGGTGGACGTTTCCCCACCAGACAAACAGTACAACACCGACAACCTGAGGCCGGACACGGAGTACACCGTGTCCATCATCTCAAGGCGCGGAGAGGCAACCAGTGACCCCGTCACCACCACGTTTACCACAGGTGAGAGTTTGGTAAAAAAAAAAATAAATAAAATGCCCACAACATTTTAATTTATGCTTGATAGCAATCATATCCCAGGTACTGTATTCTGGTCCTGGTCAACAGAGAGCAGGTGGAATACTAGTGTTTAATTTTTATAACATTTAACCCTTTAGCTGTCATGAGGACATCAGTGTCTTCATGGACACATTGACTAAAAACATGTAAGTGTTTTGGGGGTGACATTTAAGGAATATGAAAGTAAGCACTATGTTTCTGAAACAAACTTCTTCTGTGGCAACACAATGATACTGGAGAAACAAGAGCTAAAACAATGAATGATGGAAGATTTTCAAATAAAGTTGGATATTTCATCCATTTCATCCTCGGTCGAGGCTTAAAACAGGTTCCAAAGAGTAAATACTCCCTGAATTATGAGCGCTTATGAGCAATGAACCGCTCTGCCTTCAGGAAACGTCACAGTAACAGAGACTAACCAGATGGGAAACGATTTGAGCAGATGAGGACACGGTGTAGTAGTTAATCACGTGCATCCTCCTATTCTTCTTCTATTTTTTTTGACAACCAGATCTTCATCGCCTTAGTTACCGCTTCTAATCCATCTCGATTTGTGACTCTGATCGGTAAACGGCAGCATTTTTTTAATCTACTTGTTTTGTCTCCGATTGCCACAGTTTGCAGCAGCTCAGAAACCTAACGCCGTGGCATTGCTCCAGTAGCAGTGTCTGGTTATTGCTCTGCATTTCCTCCAGAACGGCAGACAGGAAGTTAGCTGACATCCAGTTGCAAACACCTTTTAAAATATGTGCAAAAAACCCCCCAAAAAAACGGGGATAGTCTGATGAAAGTCCTCCTGGAACAAAATTTAATACTTTATTGGCGGGCGCATTGACAGCGATGAGGACCAAAAATCCAAGAATAAAAAGCAATTCTACCAAATTTACTGAACGAGGATAAGAGTATGTATACTAAATGAAAGACTGAATGAAAACTAAAAAAACAGAAACAGGAAAACTAAACTATCACCAAGCACAAAATAACTCAACTCTACCTCAGTGGGTGGAGATCTGAGTCATTAAGTTACTGGGGACAAAATATCCCTATTGGAACATCCATCCATTTTCTATACACTCTTGTCCCTATTGGACATATGCGATGTACTTAAAGTACATCGCAGAGATAACTAAATAAAGAAAATAATATTAATAATAATAATCAGAGCATTACATCTGACCTGGTCGCAGAACTCAATTCATCTTGCTGTTGGTAGGAATCTGGATTTTACTCTCAGTTTGGTGTATCAGCTACTGCTAAAAAAGCAATATTTCAAAACTCAAAAAGTAAAATATCTGTTGCATACTATAATCCACTGGAACACATTCTTCTCATTTTCCAGTCGGAAGCTGCTCTACTTCTCTAATTACTTCCGTGTTTTTGCTCCCTCAGCTCTGGATCCCCCTACAGACGTGCAGGCTGTGTCTCAGACCGATGGCAGCATCACTCTGGAGTGGACCAACAGTCAGGCTGATGTCAGCAGTTATCGAGTGAAATACAGTCCCATCTCTGGTTCCGCTCACGGCGAGAAAGTCTTCCCACGAGGATCAGGACACGCCACACAGGCCACCATCACTGGTTAGTATGGGAAAATAAAGAACTGCAGAAACACAAAAATCTTACCAAGGCTTTTTGCTCTAGTTTCTAGTGTAAATATTTTAGTGCACTTAAATAAGACAAAACTAACTCTCAAGAAGTTTTTCAAACACAGTGTATTAGAGATAGAAAACAAAGAGTAAATTTTCACCAAACAACTCAGAAATTTTCTAGAAGGAAAAAAGGAAATTTCACAGTTTGACAAGTTGAAAATTGGCTTGAAATAAACTTAAAATTAATCTCAGAAATGTTTGAGAAATTTCTGTGTCTAAAGTAGAAAATGTTATAAGTTTCAAAAAGTAGCAAATTTTTGACTTTTCAAACTCAGAATTTGAGTTGTTTGTTTTTTCTAGACAATTTTCTTTGACCAAATTATTGACCTTTAAAACTCAGAAAGTCAATTAAATAATTTTGAGATTAATCTCAAATTTCAGAGTTTTTCTGGTGAAAATTTACTCCTCTTTTGTTTTCTATTTCCAATGGCCCAAATATGCTGTCGTACTTTTTAACAAGATATAAGAGCCTGTTTTAAGTCAGTAATTTCATAATATTTCTAAAATAATGTACTGGCAGATTTTTTGAGCTATCACAAGACATTTTTCCTATTTCATAAGTGAAATAATCTACACTAGAAATTGGACCAAAAAACAGTGTTTTTGCTGTGTGTGCATGAATGTGACGCTCCAGAGCGCCTTTACTCTCACCGTATCATCATTTACCCTCCATGTTGTTTCTGCTACAGGGCTGAAGCCGGGGACGGAGTACGGAGTGGGAGTGACAGCTGTGAAGAATGAAAGAGAAAGCCTCCCTGCCACTACAAATGCAGCAACCGGTGAGAGAAAACACCACACAGCTGTCCAAACACACTTCTTCCATATATCCACAGAACGTTCTGTTGATACAAGCGCAGATAAAACTTTCGCTAGCACCGATAACTCACGATTACATGTCGAGAACATTGGGAGACGTCGAGATATGATGCGTTTCTTATGCGAGCTTCTGTGCGTGCCCTCTGTCAGACCTCGACCCCCCCAGAGACTTCAGAGAGGTGCGCTCCACCGAGACGTCTCTCACCGTCGCCTGGCAGAAACCCCAGGCCAAGGTCGGCGGCTACAGGCTGGCGTACATGTCCAGAGACGGCCAGGCGGAGCAGGTGGAGATCCCGGCCTCTGAAAGCGCCTACGTGCTGCAGAACCTGGTTCCTGGTACGAGCTACACGCTGACGCTGGTGGCGGAGCGGGGACACAGGAGGAGCAAACCCGTCTCCCTGACGGCGTCCACAGGTGGGTCGCCCAAGAGCTCGAAGTTTACAGGTGGATATTTTTTCTAAATGCTCATCTTTTCAATGCTTCATTTTACTTTTTCAAACAAATTAGTTTCGGTTAATGGTTTTAGGTTTATATGCGGCTTGTTGAAAAATTGGGGAAAAGTGTAGCGAAAAATGAGCCATAAGAAACTGATTTAGTCTTTTTTTTAAAAATATATCAACAGAAGACCTTATAAAACTGGTGAAGATTGTAGTTTTATTAAGGAGCACTAGGGCCAGACTAAGAGAATTTGTTTTATTTACGAGCATAAAAGTCATGATATTAATAAAGATGCAATATTACCAGGAGAGTTGCAAAATTATGAAAAAAAGAAAAGATAGTTTTTATTAGTAAAAAGTTGTGAGTTTTCGAGATCTGATGTGACCAGCTTGGCACATCCGTGTTTTTTTGTTTGTTTTTTTTTTCATTTGCTTAATCATTTCAAAGTCCTGCTACTGATATGAATCTGCTGCTGATGTATTAAAAGATGAAACATTTTCTTATTTTCAAAACAAGTATGTCTTCACGAGGTGTTCAATTCTCAGCCTGGTCCTAATACTCCATTATATAAATTAGACCCTGTGGCGCCTGGCAAAACATACCTGACATTCTTTTTCACCTCATTTCATTATTGTGAGATTTACAAAAAAAAAACAAAAAAAACAAAACAATGTTTTGTTTGTGAAAAAAGTTTAAGGAGTAACATGTCATTTTATGCAATAGTGACTATGTAAACTATGCAAAAATGTAGCTATCACGTCTAAGCTAAAGATACATTTATACTATCAGATCGATGAACATTTGAGTAAATCCTCTGGAAGCACTGGAGATAAGATGTCATTCTGTCTGGATTTGTGCCTTTTTGTTTTTTTCCTTGTAGCCACTTTCACTTTTTATTTAGCTGCCTCAGACGACCGTGAACAGAGGACCCCTACAGGCTCGGAGGACAATGTCACTAGCTCTGTAATTTTAGATCCGCCAGAGTCACAGGTTTCCGAGACAGAGGCTG
This sequence comes from Poecilia formosa, assembly GCF_000485575.1. NCBI lineage: Eukaryota > Metazoa > Chordata > Actinopteri > Cyprinodontiformes > Poeciliidae > Poecilia > Poecilia formosa. Next base: position 145,137 of record NW_006800328.1, read on the forward strand.
AGGATGAGCGTGGAACTCTGACCGCCTCGGGCGTTGTGTCCGACGGACTTGACCTCTCTTGGGAGTTAAAAACTCCTGGCGCCTCCGTCGGCGCTGCCGTACGGTATAAGGACGCTCAGATATCACGGGACGGGAGCGAGGTCCAGCTCCCTGGAGATTCCCGTGTCGGCGGCCCGGAGCCGACAGCAGAATATCAAACTGAGTTGTTTGGAGTAAAGAGTAGCCAGGGACCTGCACTACAGGAAGCTGTTGCGGTTTCAGGTACAAGGGTTTGTTTAAGTGAACAATTTTTCACAGTTTCTCGTTACAAAGCAGACCCTGTGTGTCACAGACCAGCCGTGTGGTCTCGATCACTCTCGCATGCCTTTATACGAACAGAGCACACCACTTCCACTCTGACTTGTCTTTCCAAAAAGGCCAAAGAACTCATCCTGTTTATCATCTGCCAGGGTCAAACCAGGATGTTGCTTTCTGAGGTTTTTCTTTTTTTCTCTTTTAAATCGCAACTGTTTGACTTACAAGGGGCTTCGTGCCACTACTGTACGTTGCTAAAGTATTCACACCTCCTGAATTTTTTCAAATTCTTTTTTTTTGTTAAGGACTCCACAAATCTGGCCGACAGTGAAAAGCCATAAGATGTCCCAATCATGTAGAATAACAAATTCTGATTAGTCCAAAACGGAATAGTAGAGGCTAAACCATTACCGAAATAAAACTGGGCATCAGCAGCATGACTGGAACATTGACGTTCACAGACTCTCTCCATCCAGTCTGACTGAGATGGAGCTATTTGGCTCAAGAGTAGGGAGGAATTGTCACTAAATGTGTGGTGACTGTAGAAGCAGCTTTTCCATTGATTTAATGCTGCTAAAGCATTGACTTGTGACCAGGGCCGGATGTAGAAGGACGTGGGCCCCTGGGGCTGGAGCCCTTTTCACCAAAACTGCATTTTACACTTACAAATAAATGACAGTGCACTGGTAGATAGACCAACATGTTGGTGGGTACAAATGACTGCATTGTTGGTTTAAAAAGTCTGGCAGACATGTTAAAGGAGATACTCTAGATTCATAATTATTATATCAAATTCTATTGATGGAATTACTTTTAACCACTAATATTGCTCATATTAATAAAAACTCAACAATATTAAGACACCTCACTTGATGATTTTTCTAGCAGTTTACTTGCAAAATATGTATTTGTAAAAAAATAAATAAATAAAAATAAATAAATCTTTGGGGTCCCAAAAACTGGTTTAAAAATAATTGCCATTAGAGACAGTATTATGTAAAATCAACTTTTCTGAGCTTGATATCGTGTTATAATGATTGTCGGAGCAGCGGTTTCCACACTTCCCAGCCTCCGCCTCACAGAGCGCAACTCTTTCATTGAGCTCCTCAGACTAGCCAGCAGCAATTAGCAGACAACCGGTGGAGCTAAACATCTGCAGAGCTCATTATAGGAACTACTTCTCAGTGCAACATTAGTAAAAACATTGCTAAAGAGTTAATAGAGGAGCTTTCTGAAGTTCCTGAAGGCGGAACTTCAGAAAGAGCAGGAGTTTCTTAAAGAGATAGAGGCCCAATTTCAAAGCTTTAAATTACAAAGTCAAATGTCTCTTAAATTATGGGATATACATGTATGTATATGTATGTATGTATGTATGTATGTATGTATGTATGGTTATATGTAGCATATTTTAAACAACTGAAGTTAACATAGCTACTTGATTGTGATATAAAATGGCTCTATGTGCCTGGATAATACACAGTACTGCCCCTTTATTTTTTTTTTACACAAACTATGTTGATCTTCATTAAATCCCACCGACGAACACTGAGGTTTGAGACTGGAATGTAAAAAATGTGAAAGGGTTCAGGGGTGTGTGAATACTTTTCCAGTTTACTATTCTTCCTGCTACTTGATTCACTTCTTTACTTCCATCCCCACAATCTAATAAATCTCTTGCAGTCAGAAGAAAAGACGGCAAATGTCACTCACAAGTCCATCCGTCCGACTGACTCTTTAGTTTTGGTTTAGAGCGGCAGGAAGCCGAGCGGCTGTGCATGGCTTTGCTAGTTGAAGAGAGCTGCGTACTTCCACTGCGGTGGGCTACCCAGCTCCTTCAAGAAGTTAATGGCTCCCAGTCAAGTGTCATTAACGGCTTAGATTGAGCTTGGAGAAAAGTCTGTGCAGAATTGTTTATTTAAGCTCTTATTGTTTTGTTTGTTTGATTTTTCGTCCAAGGTTTTTTTCAGTTATCAACAAACTTAGCAGGAAATTCACAAATTTAACCAGCTTTTATCCACTGTAGCACCCCCAGACGTTCTCGCGCTGAGCATCAAAGAAGCCCCGACGGCCCCAGAGCCCGCCAAGGAGGAAGAGAACCTTGAACGTGTCGACAAGGTTCACAGTGAATCACCCTCAGAAAATGATGCGATGGTCTCTGGGGCTGAGATTGAAAGCTCAGGCATGGAGCTGATAAGTGGCCTCGCGGTCAACGTTACCGCCACGAGGGTGAGCCTGACGTGGTCGGCGCCCGACGACGCGTTCGACAGCTTTTTGGTGGAGATGGTTGCCGTGTCAGCTGCAGCGACGCAGCCTCAAGCGAACGAATTGCCCGGGAGTTTTAGGAAGGCCGAAATTGAGGGGCTGTTGCCCTCGACGATGTATGAAATAACACTGCAAGGGCTGATGGAAGGGAGGCGATCTGTACCGCTCAGAGTTTTTACTGCAACAGGTACACCGAGCAAAATGTCTCTTGCCACCGTCATCATCCCAACCCCATCATCCTCATCTCATTGTTTGTCTGTCATGTAAGAGGCTCATGCTGGGTGAACGGCTGCTTTCCTGCCACAGATGGTTCATGTTTTTGTTTTACAGGTTTTCTTTGCCTTACCTCTGAATAGATACTGACCAGCAATGGGACCAAAAAAATTGGAACGTTTTGGATCAGGTCCAAAACGTTTTGGGAAATAAATGCCAGAAATACACTGGAAATTTACACACACAAAAAGAAATAAAAACAACTATAATTTAAATCATAATGTCCAAAACACACTTTTTTAAATTTCACAAATTATTTTTTTGTGGTTATGAAGCTTAAATTTTAGGCAACGTCTTACCTACATATGGAGAGGAAACTGATCTGAATAGTTGGAAAACATGGAGAATGGGAAATAGTTACATAAATTAGTATTATCTTTCTACCAATTTATTTTCTAATAATTTATTTCAACATTATTTTCAAAATAAAAAAAATAGGATTCAGTGGAGTTACACATTTGATCAAATGTAACAAAATAAATGAATGTAAATGCTTCAGGCTAACAGCTTTCCGTCTATACGGTTATAAATGTTGCAGGCTCTCATATGAAATTCAGCCAGAATGAAGCTGATCAGATGCACCACTTTTTTCAGTATACCAAACCCAAAAAAATCTTACTTTATATCCCCATTATTGTGGAATTTTATTGGTGGTGAATCTCCACAGTACAGCTGACATGAGTTAATCACAGAACCAGCCTGCTGGTTACACATGCTGTTCAGTCTGAATTTGCTGCAGTTCAGGGTTTTTACTAGATATAAAACATTGTTTTGTTTCTACAGTATTAGCTTGAGCTAAATTCGCTCTCTGTCAAAGTATATTTTCTAGAAAACATCAGGCGTCCACAAAGTTATACTCTGCTGGAGTCCTGACTTACATTTCCTTGCCTCGTCTTCATTACAAAAGTTCAGTTTCGGAAGGTCAGACACACAGATCTGAAGATGTTTATTAAGTTCTACTTGTGGCAAAGCTAACATATAATTTGGATGGCAAAGAAGGATTCAAGTAAATGAGGGCAAATAGGAGCGGCAGAAAAGAAAGCATGAGTCCAAGGATTTTAATCCCTCTACTCAGTCCAAAATCTGTGGGTAAAATCCACCAACTGGCTGACTTTCATACAGAAATATAAACGTTTCCCAAAATCCACTGGCACTTGGAAAAAAAACTGATTACTGAAAGAATTTGTTTTTTTCCCCACTAAAAACAGTTCTGGTGCAAAATCAGATCTAGTTCCAGCAGGAACCCAGAATGAACTAATGAATGAAACAATTTGGTTTTCCACAGACCGAGCCACGTCATTGTTCTGTTATTACCAAACTTTTAGTTTTTCCTCCTCCTGCTGATGTATTTTGAACTTATGTAGATGACATTTAAACTACACTTATATTTAGTCTCATTGTTAATGTTGTTAGTCTGATTTTTTTAGAGTTCAGTATTTTTTATTATTTTTGTCTCAAGTTAAACCTAAAAATAAAAGTAAATTGGATGTTTTAAAGAAACAATGATCTCCTTAAGCCCACACAAATGAGTTCTTCATGCTCCTCTTGTCTGCTGCTGCTTTAGGATCTGGTTTAGCACTCAGTGAGTTTGGTGGAAAGAACTGTGAAGGTGTTGCTTTTCCTAATATTTATGGCAAGTTACTTTTTATTTTTAGAACTAGAACAGGTAAAACGATAAACACTTTTTGAATTTTGAACAAATGATCCCCAAAATTGGCTTGAAACTTTTGCTTTTGATTGAGGTGACAAGCTAAGAAACACAAAATAAAACCTCAAAGATCTGTGTCTAGTTTGTATATTTACAGTAATTTGAAAACATTAGGACATCCTCTTTTGACATAAGAGTATCTAAGATCAAGTTCAGTGGTCCTGAAAAAATTACGGATTCCTTCAAAACAATTAAACCTTTATATATCATACTTATTTATAAAATGATATGACTGCAGAGGAATAACTCTTGACTTTTGAAGACCAAGTGAACACCGTGGTGAGATCCAAAGACATGTCTGAGGCCTTCAGAAAGAAGACTGGAAGCTGAAAGAGGCTTCAAAACAATCTGAACTCACCGATTCCACTGTCCTGATTTTCTAAACAACAGCCAGCATGCTCAGGTCTAAGCTAATTTCACACCAAGAGTAGACCGAAAGATGCTAAAATTTTACAAAAAACTTTAAATTGTCCTCATAGGACCTACTTTGGGATCTTCCGTAATGTTCTTTCCGATGATTTGGACACCAGAACACAAGACATGTTTAGCATAAACCTACAATTTCGTGTCTACTGTGAAGCATGGAGGTGGAAATGTCATGGTTTCTGCAGACAGACTTGATCTTCAATCTCCAAAGAATCAACCTTCTTTGAAGATTAGCATCTGTAAATAAAATAAAGTTGAATTAGATCCTGTAACATAACGACCCAAAGCAAACCTGGTGAAACCCACCACGAAACAGAAATTCTTGGGCTGAGTCAAAGCCCTGGTTTTTAGATCCTATAACTTATTTGGTTGCTTGAAATAGGCTGTTCAGACTGGTAGATGGCTACAAGAACCGACTCACTAAAGTTGTTTAAGCTTAACAAGCCAACACTGGCTGTTGGAGTGTCCTAACTTTGGTTAGACTAGTCAATCTTATTAGTATCTTTTGTTCAATATGTAAAACAAGGCCAAATTTTAAGTAAATAACTTTCTTTTTCAAAGATAATGTATGTTCTTTTGAAAAAAAAATATTCAAAGGGTGGTCCTAATTTTTTCACATGACTGTATCTGTCGTATAGTGGAACTTGAAAAAAAGAATGATCTTTCCTACAACCCAACTGATCCCAGTTTGATTTGTCTGTCTACCAGCGGGGCTGGAGCCAGCGCTAGGGAACCTGGTCCTGTCTGACATTACATGGGACAGCTTCACAGCATCCTGGAGCCCCACAGGGGGAGACTTTGACAGCTTTGTCATTGAGGTAATAAACATGGAGGATCTCGCAGAGAGACAGAACCTCACTCTGTCCGGAGACGCATCAAGCCTGGTCATCTCCGGATTGAATCCCAATACCAACTACATGGTTGGCTTGTACGGAATGCATCAGGGCTCCTACCTCGAGCCCCTGTACCGTGAAGCCACAACAGGTACCCGCAACTTGCCGCGTTGCAGTTAAAACTTTCCATTACATCATTCCTACTTCAGTCAAGGTTTTTTTTTGTTTGTTTTTTAAAAAAGCACCGAAACGCATAACTCGTTTGTCCAATGCACAATGGAGCGTGAACTCTTGGCTGCATGAACCGAGTCGATCGCAATAACCTGGTTTGTGTTTTTGGTATGACGTTCTGACGCCGTGGCCTCAGTGCATTGAACTGCTGCATCCTAACCAGCATTACCTGTTTCACCCCTCAAGTCACTGTTTCTGTTTCATTGAGGAAAGGGAAGGAGAAGGTTACTGGGAACCGCATCGTCGAGCGGAGCAAACATTTTGTCCTTACTCCCATCCCGACTTCCAAAGTGCATGAAGCCCGTCCTTCTTCCCCCCTACCATCATACTTGCATCGTGGTCAGGTCTGTCGCTGATGTGCTACAGTGATTGCAAAAGCAAAAAACAGTAACTCACTCTCCACAACCCCCATACCGCTCATTTTACCCCATCCGCCCGACTCCGTCACCATTTCAAACCATCCGTCAACCTTCATTCAGTGTGTCGTTGATTAACCTTGAACAATCATTTGCCTAAGAGCTCATGGCATGTGTGAGTATTCATCTCAGCTGAACTCTGAAAGTGAATGAAAGTGAGGTAGTTTTTTTTTTTTTGTTGTTTTTGTTTTTGTCCCGGAACATCAAAAATAAATATCCTCATTTCCTTTTTGAACCACTAGGTGGCAAATGATTAAATCTTCTTTCTGTTATCAAGGTAAAAATAAAAAGCTAAAGAGGCTAACCATATTCTGCCACCTTGTTTAACACCAAGTGCATGTTTGCACTAAGTTGTCTACCTGCATCGCCGCATGTAAAAGAAAAATATTATCAGTAGGTGAAACATTTGTTCCGCATGTTGCGACAATATGTCCATAACATAAGTGATGTGCTGCATGACAAGTAGAACTCCGCAGGCATGGATCCTTCATTAACCACATTGACAACATTAAAAACAAATACTTTAGTTAGACTTTTACAACAGTAGATTTAAGCAATGTGACCACAAACTTTCTAAAATACTTGTCCTGAAATTAATTGATGCTTGTAAGTATTAATCCTTTTCGAAAGAGCTAGCAGGTGTACTTTGTGTTCAATCCAAGCTGCTATTTAACTACTGGTGCAGGATGTTCAGTTAGTATCTAAGCAGATATATGCATGTGACTTTTACTCAGCTGCTCACACTATCAGGTATTGCTTTTGGTTAATGGTGAGCGTTTTGTACACCTTTTGTTTATATTCTTTTAACAATAAGTCAACGGAAGCATTTGCTAATAACACTTGAGATGTGTTTCTGATATATCCGTTTTACAGAATGACTGACATTTCTAACTGTGGTTTCTTTCTTCAGTTGCCACACCAGTGGTTGGCAAAGTGTATGTCTCAAACTTAACGTCCGAAAGCTTTATGATCCACTGGAACAGCACTGAAAGGGAGTTTGATGGTTTTGTTCTGGAGATAATTGACTCAGACTGGCTCATGGAGCTGAAGGAGTACAACATTTCTCAAAATGTATCGGCCCATGATGTCACAGGGCTCAGGCCCAGCACTGATTACATAGCCTACCTCTATGGGACGTACAAGGGATCTCGAACACGACCTGTCAGTATTGTTGCATCAACAGGTATTTTGACTTCAAGTACTTTAAAATGTCACAGAAAGTTAGGAAGTTACCGTATTTTCCGCACTATAAGGCGCATCTAAAAACCTTCAATTTCCTCAAAAGCCGACAGTGCGCCTTGTAATCTGGTGCGCTTTATATATGGACCAATATTGAGCCACAACAGGCCTAGCAACTACGGTAAGCAGCCGCCGACTTCATTTTCGCCCGCAGAAGAAGAAGCGCGCGGTGCATGCTGGGATAGTTGTCAGAACGCTGGTTTGTAATCTATTAATACAATTTGACTGACCTATCTACTTACCGACCGTCTAGAATCAGGTCGTCTGCAGGTCATTTAGCACCACGTTCTCCACAAACATGCTGTGCGCGAACGGAGAAGGGTGACCATCGTCCGGCCACGCTCCGGCCCAGTCGCGGAAGGCTCTCCTCGACGAGAGTCGGACTGTTTTGTTGACATTCACTTTAGTGCAGCTCCATCTAGTGGATGCATAACGAAACTCCAGCCTCTGCTGTAGCGTCTGTTCTATGCGTCTTATAATGCAGTGCGCCTTATATATAAAAAAAGTTTTAAAATAGGTCATTCATTGAAGGTGCGCCTTATAATCCGGTGCACCTTATATTGCGGAAGATATGGTAGGTTTTTTTGTTTTGTTTTAGTGTCAAAGTGATGACAACTTTTGTAAAAAATCAAGTTTCCTTGACTGTCGTGCGAAAACTAGGTACACCCTTACACAATAACTTTATACTTGATTGATCAATTTTAACTGTGACCACCTTTGATCTACCATTAAAACTGAATAATTTTAGTGAGAGATTAAGAATAGTTTCTGCCCAGCAATCTGGGAAGGGTTGTAAGGCCATTCCTACCAATTTAGTTTGTCGTCTGACAGTGAGAAACAAGGTTTACACCTGAAGATAATTTAAAAGTTGAAAATATGTTCTAGATTTCCCCGTGGAAGTCCCATCAAATACTGAACAAACTAATTTATGTTTCAAAGAGGCATAAGGCAGTCAAGCAACTCCAAAACTAGCTCTTGCTAATGAACGTTGTCCTACAAGCGACTGAATTACGGTGTGTGCTTAGTTTTTTCTTGGGTATATTGCCGATCATGGGAAACTGTGACTGTATTTTCCAAAAGTTGTTTCTATTGTATTTTACTAAGTAGAAATCTGAAGTAGTTGAGTAGGTCTGTAGGCATGAAATTTTAAGAAAGAGACCAGCACAAGCTTGTAAAATCATTGAATGTGTACTATTTTTTTTCCTTCCCTATAGCTGAGGAGCCCGATTTGTCCAATCTAGTTGTTTCCAATGTTACCTCAGACAGATTCTCTCTTTCATGGCGAACGAGAGAGAAGGCCTTTGATACGTTTGTAGTCGAAGTCAGAGAGTCTGCTTTGCCGTCGCAGGCGATGGGGCGCACTCTGCCCGGAGATGTTCGCGCCACGGTAATGGCGGGGCTCAAAGCGAACACGAGCTACGATATAAAGCTTTACGCCAGTAAAGGCGGCAGGCAGAACACACAGCCTCTCCTGGCTGTAGCTACTACAGGTATCCCAGTAACACTGCTCTGTATTGGACGGTATATGTGCTCCGGACAAAGTAACTCAAAACACATTCTTCTCTTGTTCAGAGGACGTCCCGCAGTTGGGGCCGATAGTTGCTTCGTCTGCTAACCCCCATTACCTCAGCTTGTACTGGAACATATTGTCTGGCCACTTTGATGGGTTTGTTGTCCAGGTTAGTGACTCGGAGCAGCAGTCTGACACGCTGGAGTTCAGGCTGCCCAGTGAAGCCCGTAACATTACAATCCCTAACCTGATGGATGACACGGGCTATGATATCGAAGTGTACGGTATTTCTCATGGCCGTCGCACTCCGTCTATGTTCGTCCATGCTGTCACAGGTACTAAGTATTTTACTGATATCCATTACTTTAAGAAATTTTCTAAAGTTTGGTTAAATCCAAAAATGCATTCAGAGCCAAATGGGCATGCATTACCAGCTGCAGTTTATTTCTTCTTATACGTAGATGCTGTCTTTAGGCGTCACTTGCTGCCATCATTAAGGTTGCCACAGCATTGTTGTATAGTTGAGTTAAAAACCGTGAACACTTGAGACCCCCTCTATGCATTAATACACACAGTGGAAAACATCTTAGCACTACCAAAGAAGCTAATATTTACAGTCTTTTGGGGTACCACCAATCAGATCCAAGACAGATAAATGGTTCTTCTAAATTGGGTGCTTTGGAGATACCAGTCAATAGCATGTCATGTAGGATTGCTCCTGGCTTATCAGCCTCTCAAGCTGCATTTTCTTTCAAATATTTTAGGTATACTCTACTAACAAAAGCAAGGATAGGCAAAGATTTCCACGATTAACTTGTATAGGCAGGGGACCACTGTGATTACTTATGTTTTGTATTTTTACTTCAGACTAAGAATCAAGTGTAGAAACCAAGATGTTCAAAGTTTCTGCTGTAGATTTCATATTTTCAAAACTAAAAGAGCATGATGAACACCGTAGTCATTAGGGCGCATAGTTGCAACTGGACAATCACAAGGTAACTTGACATAAAGTACCTTGTTTCATCAACTTGACGCTCCTCTAAAGGAAAATAGGCCTCTGATAGCCTATGTCATTTTTTGGCAAAAAAGAGGTGGTGATTATTTTTGCCAAAATTACTTTCGGCAAAAACTGACTTATGCCATTATTTTAGGAAGGTGGTAATATTAAGCTGCAATAGAAAGCAGTCCACACCAAACAAATGCATGAAAGTCGAATACATTTGATTAACAAGAAGCTGAAGACCCACTGATGCATTTGTTTTTAGTCAGTAGTATGCTTAATGGCTTCAGGTTTACAGCGATAGGGCAGCAGTAGAGAGGCATTAAATGATATAAAATAATGTGGTTGTTGAGTTCATTTTCCCCACTTTTGTACTTGGCTTCTTCTAATTATATGTCTAGATTAAAAAGCTTTTTGCATTCCTTTAAAATTAAACAGTATGATGCAGGTCACATTTTATTTTATTGTGTTGTTAACTGATAGATATTGAAAATATTGCACTTTTAATGCATCTTTGACCTTTTTTTTTTAAGATACTTTGGCACACTCTTGAAAGAACTGACTATGTATTTGCTTTTGCAACCACTGCATACATCATACTCCCTAAATGAAATGTCGTATCCCCTCCAATCAATCCCCTTCCCCCCACACCCAACTTCCTTCCCAGCTCCTTTACCTAAAGTGGAAAACTTGACCATATCCAACGTAACCCCCTACGGTTTCAGAGCGTCCTGGGAAGTGAGGCAGCAGCCACCGCCGCAGCAGGAGGAGTTATCCCCCTCTGGTGGCGGTTTTAGCCACTTTCATATAGTGGTGACAGACTCAGGCTGGCTGCTGGAGCCTCAGGAGTTCACCGTGCCAGGAGACCAGAGTCACCTGGACATCTGGGGCCTCATCACCGGCATTGGCTATGAGGTCAAGCTAACCGGCGTGTCTGAGTCGGGGCTTCTCTCTCGGCCCCTGACTACAGTGGCTGTGACAGGTACCGCTTACAGTGCGCTGAGAGGCCCTTTGTTTTACTAAACGCTTCTGGGATTTTTTGTTTTGTTTCAGCTGCCATATAAACTTATCTCTCAAGATCCATTTAGGAAGTTTCACTATTGCAACATGATGCATTCATCTTGATCATGATTAAAATCTACAGACTGAAGAATAAATTCCAAGTGCTCACATTTGGTGCTGATGGATTATAGCCAGGTTGTAGGTACAGCTTTAAAGGCAGTAAGAAGAAAAAGGAGCTAAAGACAAAAAAAAAAAAAAAAAAAAAAAAAAAAAATAGAGAACACAAGTTATTGAAACTGTATTTAAGCACTAGTGAACGAGCTTTTCATCAGGTCATCAAATATCTTTCAATTCATTTCATGTCATGCATTCACAATGTTGTAAAGACAAAAGGTCTTTTATCTTTGAACATGGCTGGATTTCTCAATGTCCACAACCCCCGTCTGATGAAGAACTCCCCCTGCCTAGGAGAATAACATCCTGCATATCCTTGGATTTAAATCCCAGTGAAAATATTTAGGGATGGATGGGAATAAATGTCACCTCCAGACCAATGATGTCCTTCATGAAATCATCTTCACTACATGAAGTAACTATCCCTGGCAGCAGACTACTGGAAACACTTGCATCAACCAAGTTCAAACTAGCTTTCCAAATTTAAAGGGGCAGTAGTGTGTTTTCCAGTCACATGGTGCCATTTCGCAGCACAGTCGAGCCTTCAGTTGTTATAAAAATGCTATATGTCAAAGATGACTCAAAAGAGATTTGACTTCATAATTTAATGCCTTGAAATTGGCCCTCCGTCTCTTTAAGAAACTCCTGCTCTTTCTGAAACTGCCTTCAGGAAATGATCACAACATGGCTCCTCCATTAACCCTTTAACAAAGTTTTTTTTTTTTTTTTTTTACCAGCGTTTCACTGAGAAGCAGCTCCTATAATGAGCTCAACAGATACACAGTAGCACCAGGTGTTTGCTAATTGTTGCTGGCTAGTCTGAAGCAACACTTCAGGTATGTTTTTGATGAGGGAATAACGTTATATGTAACATAATGTAAAGCTAAAAAAAATATAATTGCTTGTTTTACTTACTTAGTTTCGCTCTATGTTGAAGTCCAACATCCAACCTGGTCACAATCCATCAGTGTGAAATGTGAACGCCTGTAACTCTTTCCCATGTTTGAAGATTTCAATCAGGGATGCACCATGTTTTCTATGGTGAAGTTTCACCTTCAACCTTCTTCTTTTTAACCCCAGCTCTCATTTATAGTGGAACTTTTTCTCCTCTCTTCCTTTATTTCAAGCCTTCTCTCGTTATCCAGCTGCATCGGCATAAAGAAGAGACATGGAACGCCTTCGGGTTTCTTCTTTCCTTCAAAATATGAGCCAGCATATTTGCTTGGTTTCATATTTTGCCATGTGTTTTCCTTCACGTTGTAAATTTGCAGATGCTACCTTGCTGCTGACCTCTGCTGCCGTTTTGTAGCTCAGGTCCCAAAGCACTTTTTTTTTTTTTTAAATCTAGGAAAACACTGATAAATCAACAGACTCTCAGAGCATGAATTTGTCTGTTGATTTAAGCCTTTTAAATAAATAGTTTTATAGTCTTTGATGTGCGCTGAATGAATCCAGTTTGCATGGGGGACTCATCTCGACCAACACTGACATCAATAAACAACTACAAGAAAATCCTCTCATCATCTTCTTCTTCTTGTATGTGCTTCCTGGGTCGTCTTCGGACTGATTTACACTAACGGATACCTGAGCAGGCTGGATCATAAACCTTCTACTTTCCCTGATATCTGACCTCTTCCACAATGATCACTGTTGCCAAAAACCCATTGCTGCCCGTTCCTGTTTCCTTGTCTAACCAGAGGCAGAGCCAGAAGTGGATCAGCTCTTCGTTTCGGACATCACGGCCGACGGCTTCCGCCTATCATGGACGGCCGACGAAGACCAGTTTGACAGATTTGTGATCAAAATAAGAGACAGTAAAAGATTAGCTCATCCGCAGGAGTACAGCGTCCACGGCAGTGAGCGGACAAAGGTCATAACTGGGCTCATGAGTGGCACTGAGTATGAATTTGAGCTCTACGGCCTCACGTTGGACCAGCGTTCCCAGCCTATAACAGGGGTTGCTCAGACAGGTATATGAAAAAAAAAAAAAAACGCTGCTGTGTCACATTTTCAGACTAACTCTCCTTTCTTTCCAAGCGTTCTTTTAGCCCGATGATATGACAATTCCACTAATCATCTTTGATCCTCTGGTTCAGGCCAATCATGTCGCATGGAATTAGGTCTAATGGGTTCTTGACATTTTCCTCTCAGGAATTCACCATCTGCACATTCACTTTTGCACTCTGCTAGGTCTGAGTGCGCCAAGGGGACTGCATTTCACCGAGGTGACGGACTCCACCGCCATAGTTCACTGGTCCATTCCACGTTTTCCGGTGGATAACTACAGGATCACCTACGTGCCCTTTGAAGGAGGTAAAACTGATGTCAGGTGTTGTAGTTTTCTGATGGTTGAAGTTCACTGTGCAGTGGTGGATAGCTGTGTTTTCGTATAAAGGTGCAGCAAAAATCACATAAATTAGTCAGAAGCGGGATACTACAGTAGTTTTTGTCTTGTGCAGAAAGAACTTGAAACTTTATAGATGTTCTGTTTTTGTATTTTTTATATGCAATAAGTTTGACAATTCATATCAGCTTTAGACTAGGTAGCTGTAGAGATACGTGGTTCTTTTGCAGAACAGCATCAGAACCCAACAGTATTCTCCTGAGAGGTGGTTGGGTTAGAGACCAACATTTCTAGTATTTACAGACTTTGTCACATGACCTGTTTGCTGCAGGTTTTCCCAGAGAGATAGTTTATGTTACTTAGTTTTGTATCTTTTTTTTTGACTCGCTGATAGATGCTTTTCATGGTTTTTTTTAAATTGATTTGTACCATTCAAGTTTTGCTTGACTGGTTCAACACAGATCCAAACCATGATGCTATATGTCATACATTGTATGAAGTTCTTTTATATTGTAAGTTTTGTAGACAACATATTTCTCCTAGAAACATTTTCCGGTAACTGTAAGAGTAGATGCTTTCTTCAAACCAAAGAGTCTTACGATTTACTCATTTTTGATGTAGTTACTGTATGTGTTAGGTCATTTTTTCTCCACGAATAATCAGTACTTAGTACAAAAAGTGATAAATTTTTTTGGTCAGTTATTTCTTTGTTTTGCAATGCTTCATGACAATAAATGCTACAGCTTTGGAAAACCTCTTTATCTCACTTTAAATTAAATCATATTTTTAAGAAAAATGCATTGCCAGAGGTAAGTGTGTAGTCAAAGCTGTCTGCCAATGACTTGATCATTTTAGATTTTTTTTTCTTTGTAAATGTTAATGACATTTGGACAGATTGTCATGTAGTTTGATGCAGACATGGTGGTCACCCCCAGATTGCTTGGAATAAATCTTTTAATCCTGTAACATATTATCAGTTTCAGATTAGGATTAGTAAATTGGATCTCATTCAGCATGCCTAATATGCACTATGTGACATGTTTTTGTTTCCAAGAGTTCCTCTTCTAAAGCTTGACCTCTGTAATGTCCAGCTCCAGACTTTTTAAAGTGAGCCGCAGCACACATTGGTGCTGGAAGTGCAAATAATAAAAGCAGTGTGATCTGTCACCATGGCACCGCCGTTTGTTTGTTTGTTCCCTCTCTTTCCCAGGAAGCCCATTGATCGTGACGGCGGACGGCGGCGTGTCTGAGACGGTGCTGATCAATATGTTTCCCGGAAAGACGTACCAGGTGACGGTGAGTTCCCTGAAGGGCCTGGAGGAGAGCGAGCCCAGCACCGGCACGGTTACCACAGGTTGGATTTCCTCTTTTGCTAGAATTTTCCCATCTTGTCGTCGAGACGTTAGTAAATTAAAAAAAGCATGTTTTTCTTGTGTGTGTGTGTGTCCTCCAGCTTTGGACAGTCCACGAGGTCTGACTGTCATCAACGTCACGGACACGTCGGCTCTGCTGCTGTGGCAGCCGTCCGTAGCCACTGTCGACGGCTACGTCATCACCTACAGCACCGACGCAGGTGATTTTCTCACTCAGAAGTCAACTAAAAACCTTCCTGATTGACGCGGCGTTTTGATCTCTTTGATTGGACTGTGCCATTTGGTTTTCGCCCCAGCGTCCCCAGTGGTGGAGCACGTTTCTGGGAACGTAGTGGAGTTCCAGATGAACACCTTGGTTCCAGGATCTCTCTACACGGTTGGGGTTTATGGTATGAAAGAAGCTCAGAGGAGTGCGTCCACTGTTACTAAATTCTCCACAGGTAGGTCAGGCAACACTGAGGAAGAAATATTTCCAGAACAATTATTCTAAACTTTACTGTGTTTCTTTTTTAGACGTGGATCCTCCTCGCGACCTGATGACTGTTAACGTTCAAACTGACAGCGCCACTCTGACATGGCAACCCCCCACCGCTGCCGTCTCTGGCTATGTGCTAACCTTCTTCTCTGCTGACGGTGCAGTCAGAGTATGTACACTTTTGAAATTGCTTACTTTACTGCTTCAGTTCTTTTCCGCTAGAAATTTGCATTGGATGTTTTAGCCAAATGATATGCAGGCATAATTTCAAAAAACAAAGTTTTGTCTGACAAGAATACGTCCGAAGATCAGAATGATTGATCTAGAAGGGATTAGTGTTACTTTTCGTCAGTCATGTTTACCTCCATGCAGAATTTGGTAGTAACTAGTTACATCTGCTTGGGTACTTCATACTTTTACTTGAGTAAAATAAAGTATCTGTTACTCTTAGTTGAGTAAGATTTCTGGATTCTCTATCCCACTATAAGTACCATCACTTAATAGAAAAGGAGTTTGTTTTAACCAAAATTCACCAGGAACAAACACACACCTGCAGTTTTTGTTACAGTTTCACAAATTTTATATTGAAAGAAACTGACTTAGAAAATCAGATTTTATTATTTTGCAGTTATGTTATTTATATGAATAATTTTCATTTGAGTTCTTAAAAATACCAACATTTCCACATCATTTTCTATTTTCACAAATCTGATGATGTGATTTTTGAACATTAAACGACTGATGTTTTGATCAGATACTCAGTTCTCCATAAGCCTTTTCATCAAAAACTGTTTTACTTGAGTAATTTCTTGGATGACGACCTTTCACTTCTACTCAAGTAAATATATGTTGAAATAGAGGAATTTTTGGGTACTTTTCCCATGTCTACCTATAAGAAAACAAGTGCTATCATCATTACTTTGCGTAAGAAAGGCACCAAATGTGAGAATACCTCTGTAAGTAAGACTGCACCCAAATCAACTAGTTATCAAACCATCCAGGACTTCGACAAGAGACAAGACTATCCAATGTAGTCCAGCAAATTCCAAGATTTGACCAAGCTATTGAGTTCACCCCAGTGGTCAGAAATGTAAGAGAGACACGTCTGGATGATTGCCTGGTATCATTAAGGGCAACAAATGAGCAAATTATTTCCAAGAAAAACACCAAGCAGCTCAGATTGACATTTTGCTGGATTGGACTCCAAAGGGTTGCTTGGGATTTTAGGGAAAAGGACTGTCATGATGAAGAAAAGGCAAGACACTCACCGGTCCTGTGCCAAGCTGACAGTGAAGTCTCTGGAGGCCATTCAAGTGTGGACCAAGAGATTTCACAATTCCCCCAAAAAACACAAACCAAGAATGAATGATGAATGGTGTCAAATCTTCCAAAAGCAACTTTTCCCTATGATTAAGCAGCTGTTGATGAGCAATGCTTTTTCCATCAAGACAAAGGAACATGTCATGAGGCATGACTAAGGGCGCCTTCGCACCAGAGGCGTTTGGACCAACTTAAACAAGCCGGAGTAATCAGATATTCTGCTTCATTTGGGCAGGTCAGACAACTCATCCGACCTCTGGTGTGACACAAAAAGTAAAACTCTGGACCCCGAAAAACACTGGTCTTTGAAAGTATAGTGAATAAGCCGCCCAGCAAAAGCTGTTGAAAGAGTACTTTACCTCACACAATGTTATCTAGTCTTCAATCTGGTTTTAGAAAATATCACAGCAGCTTGAAGGTTGTGGATGACTTTTATCTGATCTCTCTCGAGGAAGTAACACTGCGCCACTCGTTAAAGGCCTTTGACATTTTACACCAGAACCTCTTGATGCAGAAACTGTTTGATGTAGGAGTTGCAGAGCATGTTACGTCTTGGTTTCACAACTCTATCTCCAACATGTCTCAGCATATATAATCGACAGGTGTTTTCATTTCTAGACAGCTGAACATCCTTTAAGGGTGTTCCTCAAGGTTAGGTCCTTTTATCATCTGCATTAGTGATCTCGCTTAGTGTCCCCATTACCGTTCTGGTGACTCAAATGTTGTTTTGAATCTAGGCAAGTTGAAACCACTGCTATTTTTAAATTCAAGATCAAAGTTGATAAATTACAGGCTGAGAGAGGGAGCTTGTGTCTCAGCACAGACATACTGGTATCCTCATCAATGAAAATCAAGCATTCAGCAACTTGTGAAGAAACCTAAATTAGAACAGCCCTTTTTCTTGCATCCGTTTCTTTGTTTTTTCCTTTTAACTAAGTCAAGAAAAACTGTGTTGCAACTTTGATGTCTGTTCTAGATCATGGTGACATTGTATATATGCCCGCTTCCTCTCAGTGTCTGCATATGCTAGGCTCAGTCTGTAATAGTGCTCTTTGATTTGTAGTAAATCTCAAAGTTCTTATACAACAGTGTTTTTAATGTGAGAGGTTGGATTGGTCTCCCCTGTCCACTAGCAAACTAAACCACTGGTACGTCTACAAAGTAGATGGAGTTATACCAACTAGGTTACATCAGTCAAAGACTACAAGTTGCTACTCTCTTCGCTTATAAAACATCTAACTTCTCGAGATCTAGACTTAGCCTGGTAAACACCCGCGCTTTGTTTTATATTTTTCGTCACACAAAGGATCTGTACCCTCAGTTTTTGAGAGACGACTGCTAATTTTACGCAATCGCTAACATTTGGCTGCGACTTCTGTAATGCACCAGGCGGACCGTGAAGGAAGCTTCGCTATGAAGATTACTGGAAATTGCGTGCGCTGCAAACAACCATCATCCACTGCAAAGAGAGACGTGCCGAGACGAACAAGATGGCTGCTACTGAGTGGGGCAAAGACATTTTTGCCAGCAGTAAAATGTCTCAAACATTCCTCTTACTCTGACTTTAATTGCTCAATATTTGGTAGAGTGGCCAACATGGACACCATCCAGTTGTAGTTTGTCAATACCCATTGGCAAACTACAACCATAGGCAGACTTCAGTTCTAAAACAGCGTGGGAAATCAACGTCATTGATTTTCCTTCTGTTCGATGAGCGGCCCAGTTGAAATTCTACTGGAGAAATGCAAGTCAATGCGAGAAAGCCCAGATGAAGCAGTGAAGGGTGAGGAGAATTGAACAGAACTGTGTAGGAAGGCCAAAGCCAGGCTTGTCTGGACTGAACTGAAGAAAAGCTCTTTTCAATATCTCTACCTGCCTAAAATCAATTAAATCAAGGAGAAGGTCTCTCTGAACATCTTTAAAGGGTTTTTAAAAGTCTTGGAAATAAGTACATCTTGTAAATGCTTCTAAAACTTTTGTTGTTGTATGCATCATCTTTGTTAGTGATGGTTTCCTAGTGAAATTACAGTGAAATACAAAAAGAGAAACTGAACCAAGACATGTTTTATCGTCCATGTGAAAATGTTTAAACCGCTGCTGCTCGCTGCCTCGTCTCCTGCTTTCATTGGGCAGCTTTTTGTGACAGCTCCCTGAGCCAGCATCTGTTCAAACTTCATGACAAAGTTTTGAAGGCTGTGAGTCACTTTAAAAAGCATAGTGTGAACAGAAACCAGGCCAAACAAAGGTGGTCCTTCCTCCCCACAAAACTCTCCCGGTGTGAAACTGGCCTAGGTGGAAACCTTTTGGATTTTACAGACAGAAAAACTCCAAATCTGAAAACATTTGGCCACAACTGCAGCAACAACCTTCTGTTAATTTTGTCACTGCAGGAGGTAATGCTAAGCCCCACAGCGTCGTCTTATAGCATGTCTCAGCTCACTGACTCGACAGAGTACAGTGTCCGCCTTCAGGCCATCTCTGGAGGCCAGAGGAGTCACTACATAACCACCACCTTTTCCACCAGTAAAGGTAAGAAAACCTCTCGGTATTTGCATCCATCACTAAAAGTCACCTTTTAATATGATTTTTGTCGGCACCGGAGGCTCTGATTACTGGTTACGCAACATTCCAGATGGGTTTCTAATGCTAATTCCAGCAAAAGCAGATTACCCGTGCCTATTTTTCCTTCTCCCCAAACTGCTCAGATGGAAAAAGCTTCTCTTTTTTTAACCTTCTTTACTTTCTTTCTTTCCAAAAGCCATTCCCACTCATGACCCTGAATGGTGTGGGATGGATTTCTTGAAGATAAAGTGCTTCTATCTTTCTCTGATGTCTTTCGAACATGTGGCGTTCCAGCTGGACAGATGTACGCCCGCCCCCGGGACTGCGCTCAGATTCTGTCGAATGGGGAGACCACCTCTGGTCTGTACACCGTCTACATAGGAGGAGAGGAGAGCCAGCCCATTCAGGTCTACTGTGACATGACCACAGATGGCGGAGGATGGTTGGTGAGGAAGCACTTTCACACCACAAGATCACACAGAATATGCTAGCCGCGACGCACCTGTTTTTCTGATGATGTATGATAGACAGACCCGGAGAGACCTTAGCTGTTGTTGTGGCACTCATGAAAGCCAGTACTCCTCAGGTTTTCCTCAGGCGCCAGAACGGAAAGCTGGAATTCTTCAGGAACTGGAAGAGCTACACAGCTGGCTTCGGGAACATGAGTGATGAGTTCTGGCTGGGTAAGAGAATTCCCCTTCTGGCATCCGTCACTCTCCTCCCTCCCCCACACACCCTCTGACACACGCTCTTTTTAAACTTGGCCTATAGGTCTCTCCAACCTCCAAAAAATCACGTCTCTGGGACATTACGAGCTGAGGGTGGACTTGCGAGATAACGGAGAGTCGGCCTACGCGCAGTATGACAAGTTCACGCTTGCCGAGCCGAGAACACGATACAAAGTCTACTTAGGAGCTTATAGTGGAACAGCAGGTACGCAACAGTCCAAAGTTAATCTGAAGTTTAAATCCTTGTCATTTACAGTGGGTGGCTGAAATATACCCTCCATTTGAGCTTTTCCACATGTTGTTATTGTGATTTTATCAGATGCACAAACAGGAGTACATGGTTTTGAAATTCAAGGAAAAATGGCACATGGTTTCTATTTCTTTCTCTTTTCCCCAAAGCAAAGAAAGCTGAAAACGCTTACAGTTTTATAGAGTGGACACTCAGTAGATCATAAATGGAAAAACCTTACCACAGATTCTCAATTGGATGCAGATCTGGACTTTGACTGGGTCATGTTAAGATTATGCTTTGATTGAGGGGGTGTTTAGAGCTGCTGCTGTTTGATTTAAATTGGTTTGGCCCTTGACAACAATTTGTAAATTGTAGAACTTTGAGCCACCAGTTCCACCAGCTACACAAGGCAAAATGTCCTACTACCTACCTGCTTTTTGTTCAATAAGGACAATAAAGTGAGATGGTTGATCTTGCAAAGATTAGCTTTGCCACTTTTTAAACTTTTCATTGCTGAACTTCAAATTGTAATTCCTATGATTCTGATTAAACAAGCTAAGGGTAAAATTCAATCTAGAAGGAAAATACTTTGCAACTGCATAAAAGCTACAGGATAACTCTGATAGTTTGAAGTCAGAACAAAACCTAAAGCTTATTTTAACCAACAACACTGGAAACTTAAATGGCCTAATTTCTTCTAAATCACTTGAAGGATCTTTCAGCTTCAAGTCTTTTGTACATTCATTTGGAACTGAAACATGCAGATGGTTGTAGAGATCATCCTTTAAAATTCCCCACTGCTCTAAATTGTGTGGCAAGTTTTAAAAGTACCAACTCTGTGATGTGTTTTGAGCATCAACATGTAATGTCAAGAAGCAGTGGTGTGGTTTTCGCATTTGGTGGTTCTGTTGGTATCAATATTCAATAACCTTCAGCAAACACTCAAGTAGTTTGGTGCAGAAGGCAGTCAGAGTGAAAGTCAGCTTTTGTCTTAACTCCAAAAGAAAACGGTGCTTCCTGGAGGTCAGAGGTCAGTGTCTGCCTGAAGTATGTTGGAGTCTTGTTTACTAGTGAAGGTAGGAACTGGAAGGTGGAAAAACATAGATAGGGCTTCGTCTGGACACCGATCTGGTTAAAAAAATAGCTACATTTTGGGTACAAACTGATTTCATGAACCTTCTCAGTAGAGGATTTCTGGATTTTTCTCCTGTTGCCCCCATGGCCCAATCCTGGAAAAGTGGAACACAATGGCAGTATAGGTAGACAGACAGATCCTAAACATGCTTTTTCCCCTTTAGAGAGAGACATATTGTTCTTAGAGTTCATAAAAGTGCCTGGATATTTCATTTGTTGAAGTCTGGGGTTGTTGTGAGGAAACATTCCTACGTTTTAACTTTAGTTTTTTTATGCAGCTGAAGGTCATATTTACAGCAGAAAGAGCATCAGATGCAGAAAGGCGGTGGGCATGTTTGCACCAACATGTTAGTGCTATTTACCTTGTGAATTAGATGCTTACACAGTCAATATTGAGCCCAAAGTGCATGTAAAAATAAACACCAGGAGTTGGTGAATTGGGGCCTATGAGTCATGCGAAGGCACCTTTGTAAAAAAAAAAAGCCAAGTATTTCCAAGCATGTTGAATGTTGAACTCTTCCATTGATAAAAACTATTTTAAGCAAGTCAATCATTTGGAGTTGAATGTGTGGAACTGGTTTTATTTGATGTGCTACCAGGCGACTCCATGTCCTACCATCAGGGCCGGCCGTTCTCCACCTACGACAACGATAACGACATCGCTGTGACCAACTGCGCCTTGTCCTACAAAGGTGCCTTCTGGTATAAAAACTGCCATCGTGTAAACCTCATGGGGAAATACGGTGACAGCAGTCACAGTAAGGTATGTATCATGTTCGTTTTTTGTTTTTTTTACTTTTTGAAAACCTTTGTTCACTTGACAAAACTGTCTCAGCTTTTATGCCTATTTCAGTACTTCTGTAACTTTATTCCATCATTAATGCAGTCCTGTTAATGGACTTATTTTTCTCATGATCTTAGTGTTTCTTTTCTCTTAGGAGCTTTAATTTAATGTTAGAAAATTACTATTTTAACCTGTCATTCACGAGAGGACCCAAATTTGGGAGGAGGTAATTAAGCCATTTCATTCCACTGTTTTTTACCTGTGGCACATCTAAACACCGCAGGACAGCGGCCCTTGAGGACTGGAGTTTGACACCCCTGTTATTGTGAATGACAACCTGTGAATGACAGGTTAAACAGTGCGTTTCACATTTTCTCACTTAAATGAAATGAAATTAACATCTAATGTTCCAGGTCAGTCAGGGTTGCTAAATGTTAGATTTATGAGTGAGAAAAGTTTGCATTTTTTTTCTGTTTGTTTTAATTTGCACAGAGTATTTTGTATATTTCCTCGATATTTGGTAGATGTACCTTTTAAATTATGAGTTGGTTTTCTTAAATGTCAAGAAGAAATGCCAAAATTACATCAAGCTTATCAGGAGCTCACAAATTCATGACATCATCATTTACAGCTTTCTCAAATTATTTAAAAGCAGAGTAATATTAGTATGTTATTTTTTGACTATAAAGAAAAAAAAACATAGCTGATATAAGAAGTCTTCTTTCTCATTTTTTTGACATTTTTAGGTCAGGTAATCCTTCTCACCCCCCAAAAAAGTCAAATTTACTTTGATTTAATGCAAAACAGTGAGGAAAAACAGATTTGTGTCTCTCTGTGGAGCGTTTTTAATGATGTGTTAGCAGCTGTATTTATTGTTTTTTCTTTCTCCACAGGGGATAAACTGGTTCCACTGGAAGGGCCACGAACACTCGATCGAATTTGCAGAAATGAAGATTAGGCCAGCCAACTTCAATAACCTGGAGAGCCGAAAAAAGCGATCGTAAATTCCCGAGACTCCCCACTCCAGACCCTTCCACTCCTGCACCTTATCGTCTCCGAAGAGCGCCCCCTGGCTTTTAGAATCACTCTCTTAAAAAATAAATAAATAATAAATAAATACACACAAACCAGCACTGTGGGACTTCCTGGAGTCCAGTTCAGACTTTTACAAAACAGCCTGGTAAAATCACATCAACGACCCAGATTGGCAGTGCACAGTTAGTTCTCCTGGTCGTGTGATTTCCTCCCAAACAAAGTCGTCGTTGACCTGTTGTCTTTTTAAGAGTCCTGTATATGAACAATAACGTGTTTAAGGGGAACAAGCAAACGCATAAGAGATCTGTGACCTTTTACAACCCCGCCCCCTGCTGTATCCCAGTGACATTGTATGTTGAATAAATTTTCAAAAAATAAGCAACAAAAAAGTCATTTTGATGAACATAAATTAAGTGTTTATTGTGAAACCACTCACCAATGTGCTTGCTGTTCATATTTAAAATCTGATTTGCTTCTTGTTTTGTTTTGGTTTTTTTTATCTTTGATTGGAAAGAAAGTAGCATCCGGTGCTCTGTATACAAATAAAAAACGGTTGGTTTGATACGTGGGAGTGAGCTCTTGTTTTTCCTGTTAAGCTGCGTCTCCTCCAGCAGATGGCAGTGTTTACTCTGTGTTCAAAAACTCCGTTATGGGTCAGACGTAGAAGAGGATTTTTTTACACACCAGCATCCGGAAAGTAGTATTTCTTATTCGGGTCGATAAGAGGGCTTAAGGCATTAAAAAGCGCTGGAATTTAATTTAATGTTAATTTAACCATTAATGTATTATTGATCCGCTTCTGTGCAGTTTGGTGATACTGTTTCCCACTTTGACGATCCAGGTCACATCAATTTAGATACTTCAAAAGGAATGATTAATCTCTGCAGAGGACATTGTAATGCATGAATTTGCAAAGAAGTTTCCTCCTATTTGGTATTAGAAATGCACAAAACTCGAGTTTAAACATTTTTTTCTATCAGAGGCTGATTTGCGTCACATTAAAGTATGTCAGTTGCTAGTGTATCAGTACTTGCATTTCAGCTGACCATATAATTGCGCAATTGGAGCTACAAAAATAAATTTGCTTAATGGAAACACAATAACTTAGGGGGTAAACTCACTTTTTTTCAATTAAAAGTTTACTTATGATGAGGGCTTTTCAGCTGTATCAAAATCAATATATTTCGCAAAACTTGCAATGGGAACACTCTTTCTGCGTTACAAGAGTCACATGATCAACAACCGGATATTACTACTGGCGGAAAAGACGAAGACAACAGCAGGAAGTGGAAGGTAGGATGATGGCGCAACACGTTTTTTAATGATTGATGGTGTGAACAAACGTTTTCACTTGTGATTTTTGTAGCGTGTCTTATTTAATGGAAACACCACAATTTCAACATATATATATATATATGTATATATATATATATATAATATTAGTGGAATATCAATGTTTTGCACACATTTGTAATGAAAATGCAGCTACAGATGAAGCTTCAGCCTCGGTGAATAAGGTTAAGAGTGCAGCAGGTTCGCATCCCCGTTCCAAAGTTTGAAGTTTATCTTTTCTCTTTTGCAACAGGAGCCTGTTTTAGCAAACCACTCAAGGCTTTTGCTAAATCGATACATTTTCTGCTGATTTCATTGAATCCGCCCGCAGTAAATTGGAGCAATGTTCAGATTTGGTGTTGGCCAATCTGTTCAAATCAGTCTTTTGTGACACAGTTTGGCTAAAAATGATTGATTTGTGTCCTACTTCCATTTAAAAGTAGGTTGTCTCAGGTTTTCATCTGTGGCCAGGTGTTGGAGTTTAGAATACTGTAATGAACTATGGTTCTGTTTGCTTTTTTTCCCCTCTAGCACGTTTCAGTTCAGAAGCGTTTCCACATTTTTTTTTATATCATAGCCACAAACTATTATGTTTTACTGAGTTATGAGATTGACTAACAATAGTGTATAGGGGAAATATGTTTTTTGTGAATAAAAATCTAAAAAGTGAGTCAATACTTTATCAAAACATGATTTGCTTGCAGCTGCAATTCCTTTGGGTTTTCTGCCCAGCGTTTGTGTGTTTTTGTGTTCCTGTGTGAGATTCTTTCCTGCACAGAGGATCTCTGCTGGAGGGTGTGGCTATCCTGCTGCAGATAACACACCTGGCTGCAATTATCTCATCTGTCTTCAGGGGATTTAAGGAGCCTGATGGCCAAACTCTGTATTAGGGTGCATTCAGATCAGCTTTCATCAAACTCTAGTTCTTTAGTCTTGAAGGTTTGGGGAGGTGTGAGTGCTAAGACTGGATTTAAGACGCCAAGTCCGGTCTGCCTAAGAACCTAGGACTCGGTTTGATTGAAGTGAGCTCAGACGGCCATGTTTTGGCAGGTTGGCCGGTTTGCAGTTGAACCGCACTCCTTGTTTTTTTAGGTTTTATTGGCTCTAGTGGCCTTCATTTGGTAGTGAATTGACAGGAAAGAGGGTAATGAGAGAAGGGGGAAGACATGCGGCAAAGGTCGCCAGACCGGGAATTGAACCTATGACGGCCTCGTCGAGGACTAAGGGCTCCATATTTGGGTTGTGCTTAACTCCTGCACCACCACAGCACCCAAAACCGCACTCTTTCTTGCACAAAATGTTGACTCCAGTGTGCATTATTTTCCCCCACCACCTACTTTTGTTCGGCCACATAAAATCCCAATGAAATCTACTGTATTTTGTGGTTGTGACGTGACGGAATGTGAATTAGTTCAAGGGATACCGACAGTTTTGCGAGACCTTGCATCTCTCATTTGGACCATCTGGGGAAACCGTCACTGCTTAGTCACCAGCGGAGGAGTAACAGCTTCTGCTTAGCGGAGCTAGTTATCAGCCTTTTTGCATGTTCGCAGAAACCCAGGAGGTTCAGCTGTCAGCTGGTTTTGGTTTTCAGAACATTGTGTTTGAACACGACAAAGAGGAATGATGAGACATTGGCTGTCTGCCTGCTCAGAGCTGGGAATTTTCCATATTAACTTCAAGGTGTAGAAATAACTTCTGACCTGGATTTCTACCAGGGCATTCCGCTCCGGTCTAATTTCATCCAGAGATGTTTCTAAATGCAGTCAAGTGTCCTTCTAATAAAGCTCAGCTGTAATGGCAATCAGAGCACTCAAGTTAATTCTGTACATCTTTTCAGGAACGGCGACACTTATTTTTCACGGTCAGGAGTCTATTTACACCAACTCGCTTGGAGGATGACATGATGAGATAATCTGTGCCTTTCTTGTAAGACATAAAAAATTTTCTTATGTTTATTATTAAACCTCTGCTCTTATGAGGCATCTTTAACCTGACTTTTAATTGGCTCTACAGAGTATTGTTCGATGTTTCTTTCTTGCAGAAACAGCATTTCAGGTTGCAGTGTCTTGCAGGGAGCAGATTCCACCTCTGTGATTTGCATAAGGAACATAAAGTTTTGACATGGCTGTCAAATTTCGACTCAGAATACCTGTCGGGCTTTGTGATTTGTGTGTTGTGGCCCAAAAATGTCTTGTGGTTCCAGCCCCCAAAATGTGATGTTTCCTCTCACTCTGCATCACATCTGAAGCTGTAAGTCATCAGATTCTTCAGTCAGTTCATCAGACTGGTGGATAAAACATGAATATGTGAGGGATTATGTGGCCTCTGGGAAAAACTGGCAGCGTAGCCGAGAGTCTCCAGGTCCCTAATTAACTAATTTGTAAGGATTATATTCTATAAATGCCAGCTTGTTGGCTTAAGTATTTACCTTAAAGGAGCAGTATTGTGTTTTCTCCAGCCGAGTAGTGCCATTTTGTAGAACTATGTGATGTAAAATGGCAACTTTGTTACGTTCAATTGTTGTAAAAATGCTGCATATATGAACATTTGAAAATGGGCCACTGTCTCTTTAAAAATCCCTGCTTTTTCTTAAACTCTGCCTTTAGGGAGTCATCACAACATGCCCTCTCTATTAAACTTTGAGCGACGTTTTTACCAGCGCTAATTACTGCTGGCTAGTCTGAAGGAGCTGGAAGCTTGGAAGCTGCCATCTGTCCCTCCAAGTGTTTTGCACAGCTGAATGGTTGCCACGGGGAGATTAAAGGATTTCCCAAACATGCATGAAAAAATCAAGTATGTTTTTGACGAGAGAATAATATAAAATGATGGGAAGATCAAAAAAGTTGGTTCTACATAATACTTCCCCTTTAAAATGGTTTGCGTGGCTACAGGTTTCAGTTTCTATAGGAAACAAATATGTACAAAAGGTGAAAGGTGGCTTTCATGTTTATATTTTTCACAAGTGTATAAAAAAGTAATCCTGATTGGGAAGTTTGAACAAATCTAGACCTAGATGCACTCAAAGTCTAGGCTATCTAGTAGCAGTGTCCATGCCATGATAGTGGACACTACAAAGTTCCTTTAGTGTCAGGGATTATAACCAGGGTAGAATGGAATTATCCTAAATTTAGATATGTGCTATATCTAAATTTAGTAATTATTTCACCTTTTCACTCCGTTTTCATATTCTTGAGATTCCCCTGTCTTGCAGGGATGATCTTGGAATCCATAGAAAAGGTATTTACTTGACAAAAGCTTCTCCTGGATGCCACTGAATATCAGCTGAAATTTTCTTGAGCAAAAAAAAAAAAAACCTCTTTGTTTTGTCTTGTGTAATGTCGCATTGGTAGGTAAACTCCAGTTCCTGAGATTCGACTCTGGTCCTGTTTTTGGCTGGTGCTGATGTCTCTTCTGGAGGAAAAGTCTGTCAACTTCCTGCTTCCGCCAACCTGGAAGATCCAGGCTCCCAAACAGATAAGACTTGTGTATGGTGATGGGAAGATTCCAGCATTAATCAAAGGACATTATCAGTTAGATAAAGGATATATGAGGGCAGTTATTCAGACTTTAACCACCGGTGTTCACCTTGACGTACACCTTGTCAGCTGTGCAGGTATTCCGTCACTACGGTGCTTCAGTGTAATAGTGAAGAAATTACTTTCCCCGACATAGTTAGTACTGTTTCATGTTTTGGCCATCAAATCCCCTGGAGATGTTTCAAAAATCTGCTAAATTTGAAATTAGGTGAGCTAAGTAATTGAGTAATTTGTTTTAAAGTTCTCATTAGCACAAACAGCCTGGGTTGGATATTTTTATGTGTTGGAAGACAAGCAGCAAAAGTCTAACAATGTTAACAGCTGCAGAATCAAGTCAGAATCAGCAGTTTGCTCTTTATCCAGAATCATCCATTTGATCCAACCTGCCTACAAAGCTCACTTTGTCATGGTAACGGGCATTAGCTTCGCTCAGAATAAACAAACTCCATTTTGTCCGTTTCAGTCTCGGTTTCCGTCTCTATATCTCTCTCCAACCGCTGCCCTTTCAGCAGAGCTGAGAGGTAGCGACCACAATCCCAGAATGCACTGCAGTGGGACATCTGTGGGTATTCCCCGTTCGCTTCCCTAGCTTTGGAAATCCTTGACTCACTTTTCTCCATGCATTGGTTTGCTTGGAGACCAAGCGCAGTATTAGAAAACAGTCTGGACATTACTAATGTGGTAAACATTTTAATTTTCTGACCATTACTGAACTTTTGGCTTCAGGTCAGTGTGTCCATGTTTTTAATAGTCTTAGAAATACTGACAATGCATTACCAAAATAATCTCAGGGTTTATTTTGGTAAACAGATGGGAACATTTAGACAACAGCAGAAGTGAAGATGCTTTCTGCTAGTTGAACATGTTGTCCTAAATAATGTTATATAAAATAACAGTAGTTGGCCAAAGTGCTTCACAGTTTACACCAACCATAATAACATAAAAAAAAGCTTAAAACAATAAAAATTAAACACTGAGAAATTAAACAGCAAACAGAAAACAAGCCAAGTAAAAGTTTCAGAAAAACTCTAGAAGCCAATAGAAACATATTTAAAAAGTGGAAACAATATGTTGTAACTTTCCTATTAACCTAAAAGTTGTCATTTGTGATATATTAGAACTCATAATTACTTCCAAAATGTTATATTTTTATTATATTTTTCACCTTCGGAGGTCACCATTTCTTCAGCTGCATAACGGACCAATGAAATTCACAGTGTCCTGCTGCATCCTGCCCCGGGTATGTTACTTATTATTGATGTCACAGTCCGGTTTTTATCCTACATTAAAGAAAACTGGGAACGAAATGTGAATGATCTACGACTGCAGCCAAATTGTCAAGTAATTGTTGGACAGCATTAACAGATGGAAAGTAACTGTTTATATTTCACTCCCTTGTAATCTGGTGAGTGAAGTGTCAACACAGCATACTAATGAGATTAAACAATGTCATTGTTGCGACATTTACACCGCATTTGACTTGTTTCTGTGGCAGTGACTTGCATGACTTTTGATTTGAGAGCTGTGTTGGACATTTTGTCAGAATTTTCTAACCTTTCAGGCTAGATAAAAAAAAACTGTGGAAGATTGAATGGTTGAACCATTGATAAGATTCTAGATTGAATTTGTAGGTAGGAGGTTTGGGGACGCTATTTATGGCATCACGTCTTAAAAAGGCAATGACACCAAAGCCTAAAACACAACAGTGTGACGCGGGCATTTTCTGAGCTTACTATAAACAGTTTAAAAAAATTACAGCTACGTAAGCGTTTAAGAGTCACAGCTTTGTATTTACCAGAAATGTTTGATGCGTTTGCAGTCAAACTAGGTCGTAAAAAAAATCCACTGAGACCTGACATTGAGAGGACCGTGCACAGAAAGCTGCGTCTGGTGCCAGCTTCAAGGGTAAGGACCTCAGGAAGTGTGCATACTTCCTGCTGGGTAATGTATACATCTCCTGCAACGCTGCAGTTCAACAGCCCCTTACCTCGGTACACGTGAACCTAAATTAGCAAACAGTTCTCTGAAGTGTCATCGAGTTGCTGCACATTGTGAGACTCTTTCTATTTGTACAGGGTTATATCACTGTTTGCTCAAAGCGCTGCCTCATATTGACACTGTCAACTCTCTCTCTCTCTGTCTCTCTCTCTGTCTCGCTGATGCAATGATGGAGAGTTTGGTTTATACTCATTTAAACGTAATCGACGTGCCTTTAGGTTACATGCTGTGACACGTGTCGATTCCTATGATTCTGATTTTGTGCTTATATGTCTTGATGGCGAATGTTTTCTTGGAGTGACATGAATGAAGTGCCCCTACCGCCATCAGGTCAAATGGAAGCCAAAATAATAATGTGATTTCTGCATCAGCCAGTTGAGCAAAGGTTACTGTGTTGCCCAAGAAAACCTGTTTGCATTAGTCACACCATGTGGCCTGAGAGAAACACACCGAAGAGCCATTCATCATGATTTTCAAGGAAAGTTTTTCCCAAGAGTCTGAGCTATATTTGAATTGGCTCTACTCTCAGTGGAGGGTCCCTGGCAGTGTGCGAATATGTATCTAAATCATCTCCCCTGGCCCTGTCAGTGCACCCGAAAAATATTTTTCCACTCCTATATTGGAGACCAGCTCTTTTTTTAGTTGCATGTTCCCCCCCTCTGTTTGTTACATACGCTCAGTGAACTCCTCATGCGTGTTCGTTTGTTCAACGAGGACAGCTGCAGATTTGAATTATTAAAATGAATCCTATTTAATGTTTCCCCATCTTCACTTCTCAGAAATATGAAAGCAGCAGGGAGCTTTCCCAAGTGTTTGGTCTAAAGCCTTTTTGTTTGTTTTTTTTACACCACAAAGACATCACATGAGCAGAGCTTCGTAATCTTAAACAAACGTTAGCAGACGCTGCATATTGCTGCTCGTACGTCTGAGCTTCAGTGTGCTGCAATCAAGCAGCAGGATGAAGCAGAGTCCTGCAGAGAGGAAGCCTAGACTGGAATAATTATCGCAGCTTTATCCTGAGGAGGAGTGACATTGTGTAACTGACCCGAATAAAATCTTCTCGTGAAATTTGTTGGCTTACTGCAGAAATGTCTTGGGTTTTTTTTTAGAACCGAGATGTGTTACAAAAATCGTAAACGTGGATTCACCTGTCTTTATTTATTTATTTTTTTTTTAGAGCTACTACTTCATAAGTAAAATGATCAATTTTAATATTGTGAACAACGCTTACTTAATGCTGGTGAAAGATACTTGTGTAATTGACTGCATGGTATGTCACGGTTTAAAGCGCCAAAATTTCCGCAGCCAGCAGTGGCTACTTCCTTGTCGCAGGAGGCTACATTCATTCTGAAGCTAGCTGCTGCTAACTGATTAGAAAATGAGAAGGAGGCTACTTACTTGAGTTAGCTTTTAAGAGGCTAGTGACTAGCATGCCTATGTAATCCACTGTACTGCCTTCTTCGTCAGCTAGCCATTAGAACGGACAGGCCAATGTTAGCATTGAATTTCCAGCGTTAGCCTCGGATAGGCTAGCAACTAGCATGGCTAGGATGGCCACTCTCGACATTCTTTTTTTAAAAATCTTTGTCAAAACAAATGGTTGACATACAATATCTGTCGACATATTGACTTGTTCTTTATAAACAAAAGTCTTGAAAAGGAGTAGTTTGAATAAAAAAAAATTGTAGTCTACCCCTTCTCTCAAAAGTCAGTTCGCTATAAGCATCTAAGCATAAATGAACCTTTTGCATACATCTTTAAACTCAAAACAGGTAATATGTGTATATAAAAATAACCAAAAAAATATAGATATTATCTTTGTAATGATATAACACTCTGAAAATTAGCCTTCTCTCTTTGGATTCTTTAGACAGATTGTTCCATAAACAGAAACACAATGTTCCATTTATTTAGTTCTGACTTTTTTTTTTACTCTCATCCTCTCAAATAATAAATGCCATCTCTTTTAATAAATCTGTTTTTTTCTTCTTCTTTTTTTTTGCAAATGTGCTTGCAATATATTGTTATGTTAAACATATGACCCCCTTTCTTCTGACCTTTCACAAAGGTTAGAGCATTTTTTTCCCGAGGGGGTCAATCTGTTCCTCTGTGTTTAATAGATTGCACTTGGAAATCCTTTCTTGGAACAAATTTGGCAGTAAAAATTTATAGCTGACTCATCTAGAGGATTTTGGCAGTCTGGAATAAATTATGTTTTTTTTTCTCTTTCTTTCCTTCTTTCTTTTTCCACATAGAACAAAATCTTCAGACGCTGACTGCTCTCAGCTTAACCACTCACTGAAAACTATTTTTAGCTATTTTAGACCCCCAGAAAAAATGGATTATGTTATCCAAATAAACTAATCTGTGCCATCAGTGCAATATTTCACAGAATCTATTCGTCACATTGCTAAATAGTGAAAATTTTAATCACTTATAAGTTGTGTAATTCCTATGGGCTCAGCAGCAAAGCCACCAAAATAAAAACAAAGAGTCTTGACTACGCGAGTAGTAAGTGACCTTCCATATACATGTGATCCTGCTGTGAACTCGACAGTGGGATGAGCTCCTCTAACGGATTCATGGTTTCCAGGTTACCAACAGAACTTGCTCAGGTCCGATCAAACTCATAAAAATTGATTCTGTCGACAAGTTTGTCAAAGTAACGGCGGCGATGCGACCGAGACCAGCCGCTGGACCCCATCGTAATCGAAAGTGACAAACAACAATAAACTGGATTATTCAATAAAAGGTCATGCAAGTGTCAATCCCCAGTCCAAATGAAGTGATCTTGTAATCCTTCACAGCACCGGTGCATTGTCAGCTCCCGTTTGCTTTACATGCGTTAGGAGAAAGCAAATTTAATTAGAACTCTGTAGATGCACGTAAAGTTGGACCGGCGCCTAAGAGGATTGTGTTCAGAGTGTGTCTGTCGAACGTCACACATGACCCGCTCAAGCCGCTTTCGTCCTACATACTATACGACACAGATCGCAACTCTGACCTCTTGACCTTATCAGGTTGCCATCTGGACCTTTAGGCATGCGGGGTTGTAAAGGTCTTGAAGCGAATTCGTTATAATTCCATTTATATAAGGAGTTTTACAAACTGCGCCTGTCAACAGAACTTAAATGGTTGCAGTAATTCTGTTACAAAACTTCATTAGAATAAGTTGCATTACCTTCACTTTCCATTTAAAGAAACCTGCCAACGTTTCTAATTAAAATAAAGTCTCTCAGATATGCTGTGCTAAAGGAAACAAGTTGATGAAATATGAATAATTAGTGACAGGTCGACTCATTTCAACACAAAAATCTTCCCTCTTGCTGAACAAAGAAAAAAAGAAACAAAACCACCGCAAGTTGGGTCATGTGACGTTGCTAGAGCTAAGCATCGACATAAATATAGCATGACGATGCGTGGTTAGCTGCTTTCCGCGTCACCAACACTGACGTCTTGAGAAGGTGGATGTGTTTAAAACATACAGTTGCATAGAAAATAAATCCAAAGCAACACCAACAGATAAAAACAGGTTTAATCTGCATTTAACTGTATTGATAAAGTTACTGTTCCTGCTGAGGTATTGATTTGACTTTGACGTTTGAAATGATTAGCTCAGGATTCTGAAATATACTGATTGACAACCCTGACCTCTACGGCCTGTGATCAGAGGGAGTTGATCATCCATCACTAGTTTTTCTCTTGCTCACTGCATCCCTTACAACAACCTGTTCAACATCCAGCAATCATCTCCCCAGCATTTAATACTTCCTCTTTAGTAATTCCTTTGTCAGATCCTGATCCCGCCATAGTCCTTGTTACAGTATTGAGTTCTTTCCACGTTTTCCCACTTGCTTTACTTTTGTAAATTTTGACATTTGTTTCTTTAAAGTCTTAATCTTTCGTTCTTTTGTCCAGCTTTGAGATGTCTGTGGTTGCTGCTACAAAAGAGTTGATTGTCAACAGATCACAAAACTGGCAGACTGAAAGTATAGTTCAAACAGGAAGTTGTGGTTTCCCAGGCTTTCCTCTTTGAACACTCAGGAATACGGTTTTGAAATGCTTGAAATTTTGACGACGAGAGAGGAAAGTGTCAGTTTACTGAGCATTGTTTCACCGGCAGGACCGTTAAGAAAAAAAAAAAAGGGTTCACTGCAGCTTTGGACACACAAAGAAAACGTTTTCAGATCTGTGGAAGAGAAGTGACTAATTTAGACACAACAAGATAACACAAACCTGGACAGGTTTGGTCATTCCTGGTCGGATGTGAAGGTAGAAACCCAAAGCACACCTGTGGAGCAAAAGGTAAAACTCTGAGTAGTACTGGAAAGAGAGAAAGATGGTTAAAATTTCTTGCACGATGCAGCAACAGGAGACATGAGGTGGAAGAATTGGTCCAGGATTAGTACGCATTGGGTCAGGCAGAGCGGAGTCAGAAGACAGATAAGAGCTAAAAACCATTATTTAGTTCTTTAGGTTAGAAGTTCAGATGGCAGAAATGTGGTTGTATTCTCAGTAGCTGTCTTTCTTATGTTTTTCATTCAAATTCACTCTGGTTTAGTGGTATTTGCATACAAGGACTTTATAGTTCCTCAGTGTGATAGCTACTTTGTTCCTTAAAGGCTTTGAAAGAGATTTCAAACCAGTTCAGAGAATCCCTTTATGGGATTTAGTGTACCTGCTCATATTCCCCCCTCTTCTCTTTTACGTGATGATGGTTTGAAACCTGCAAACCAGGGTGACATAACGCCCGGCATGGCCGTGAGGATTACGACTCATTCTCCAGAGCGCTGGGTTTTTTTTGAGGTTCGATTGGATAAAACAGGATTAGCATCACAATGAATCTACAAGTATTCAGAGGCAAAGACCAGTGGCTTTGTGACCTTTGGCATCTGAAATGTTTCTTAATCCTTCCTCCATCTGTGTTATGATGGCTAAACATAGATCTGATGAGCTGTCGTTCCTGCCAGGTGCCCATCTTTTATTTTTATTTAATCAGTGTTATCAGGGGTCTACTAAAAACATCAAAAAGTCCTGCAACTTTTAGATGCATTTTGGGTCCAACACACCTGAATCAAACGGTTGAATTATAAAAACAGATTTTTGTAAAAGTACGCCGGCCTGCGAGGATTGGAGTTGAAGACTTTTGATCTAGATTTTATTTCTGAGCGCTTTTCAAGATTCTCAAGTTTGCTTTACATCAGCAACGTAAAAACAACACACACATCAGCCTTGTTTCCAAATTGCATTTATGAAAATAAGTTTTAAAAAAATCTCCCATTTTTCAATGAGTTTTTGGTATCCAAATTTGTATATTTCGCAAAACTGCAATGGAAACGTTTTATTTTTTTTTGCAATACACAAATCATGTGACCGACAACCGGGTGTTACCGCTGGCGGAAAATCGAAGATGACGACAGGAAGTGGTAGGAGGATGATGACACAACGTGTTTTTTGATGATTTTATTGCGTGGACAAACTTATTTACATGTGACTTTAGTTGTGTTTCTTATTTAGAGGAATTGAGAAACTGTGTGTAGTTGACATGAATGGAATACCGGCAACGTTTTGCCACCCTTGTAATGGAAATGCAGCTGTTATGAATAAAACTTTATCTGCGCATTTTTTACACCACGGCAAGTACTGACTCTGTATTTGAGTTGTGTGTGGCGCCGGTTTCTTGATTTCAGAAAACAGAAAACAAAAGTGTGACTCTGCTGCACTTCCTGGTACCTTTGCTACATTGTTTTGGGTCATTGAGCCCTGATCCTGAAGGAAGTGAAGGTTAATCAGTGACTGGTGGCGCTTCTTTGTGTGAAAGCATACAACCAACCTCCCTTAAGGTACACTATTATTTTCTATTGAATTGTGTTCCTAATTGCTACATTGCATGTAGCCTCAGTTTCCCAAAAGCTACGTTAGTGAGATTGCTAACATACTCATGTTTTTGAACTCTTGGGTTGGACTTGTAACACTTATGGGCTAGGCAGCTAGCTGTGGCTACAAAAGCAACATCAGAAGACTGTCCTTTTAAGGAGCCTGAGGTGTGAATGAAAACAGGAGGCAGTGCTTTTAGTTTTGGTGAATATATATATTAAGTAATTTGAATAAAAACAGACAATTACAGCAGCACGATGACAAAATATTCAGAATAAATAAATTCCAAAATCATAAAGTCCATTGTCCTTTTCCAACTCACCATCTTCAGATCCAGATGAGGGTCTGATCCAATGGGGAAACAAACCCGACCTAAAACGTCAGAAAAACCCATTAAGAGTTTTTATCAAAAAACAATTATGTACAAACATACAAAGGAAATAATTTAATTTAGGCATTTGGTTTATGAATATTAAATGCAATTATTAGATTCCTAATAATTAGACATGAAACATTTCAATAATCAGGTTAAATTAGCCATAATTTAAATAAAGTAAAACAAAAAGAGTATCAATCATATTTCAATCTAATCAATTTAAAGTTAAAGTGCACTTTCAAAATATCAGTCAAGAAAAATAAAATTAATTGTCAAATACTCAAGCAGAGTGAAAGACAGAAAAAAATAAATTAAATAAATAAATACTGCTCAGTATCAAACTTAAGTGTAGCCACATTCTGTTCTGATCAATTTCATTTTAAACTTCACTGCCTCAGCATCAATACAAATGTGTCAGAACACTAACAAAATCAGCAAACAAGTGACCTTCTCAAAGAGAGTGGGGCGGTGTTCTGTCAGATCAGCATACGTTGTCAGATAGTCATACGCTTAGCTCAGACATGTATACGCTGTCATTACCATATGATTTTATTTAATCAGCAACATAGAGTCATGACGTAGATCATCATACACTTTGTTATTAACAGTTGAATGGCATCCTGACTCAGCGGTTAAGTAGGTTAATGAGTTTTACACGGGCGTGTGTTGTAGTTGACTGCAGCTGCAGCCAGACCTGCTTTAAATACACTTTGAAACCACGACAACGCATGTATATTTATGTAGTTATCATATTATAAACAATTTAATGACTTATTTTCGTCATAACTTGTTGCGTATGCTGAACTGACAACTCCACTGACGGTCGGGCTTCTTAATGCGCATGCGCGGGCATGCGTACTCACTGCATGTATGCTATCCTGACCATAGACATCAATACGTATACGTATTGATGTCTATGATCCTGACAGCGTATGGCTATCTGATACAACACCGGCCAGCTGACAGCTGGCGAGGGGAGCTGGCTGTTAATGCAGCGGGAGAAGACATCTCCGAAAACGTCGGAGCAATATTGGAAGTAGGTGATTTATTAATGAACCGAGCAGATATTTGAGATCTATACATCTACATTCATATACATTGTAAAAAAAAAATCATTTTGCGTAATTTTAAGTATAATACAGCAAAAATTATTTTGCCGCCATTGCTGCTTTTCCGAACACCCGCTTTAAAGGATGCAGAGCCTAAATTCGGACACAGCTGTTTTTTGTTAGACTCCCCCTAGTGGTCTGGAGCACTTCCGTTTGCATCACTTCTTGTTTGCTGCATTTCATTTGGTTGCGTCTCTGTTTTTGTTTGCATCTTTTCTCTGTTGCTGCGCGTTTGCACCTGTCGGCCACCGTAACAATCACAGTGGAAACAGGTGAGGATGTTCAAACTGCGCGCTGGAGGCGAAGCTGGCAGAGTTTGGGGCACCACAGGAAGTGGGCCCGCAAAAATAAAAGTCCTTGACTAAATGCGGGTTACAGACTTCAAACGGAATTGATACCAAATTAAAGGATTTTACTCAAGACTTGCTTTATTTAATTGCATTGTACATCCCTTAATCAACATATATTGTTTATATGTAAATTGACAATGATAATTCCCTATTGTAGGTAAAAATTCATTCGGTTTGATCATCAAAATCAAACCAAATGAAGTCTCTGCAGTCATCTTTACTGCAGAGGTTTGAATCCTTATGCTATAATTCTGTGTTTTAGATGTGCTTCAAACATTTCTTTACCGGTAATGCAGAAACCTGCAAATTTCCCTCAGGATGCATCAGTCCTCTGCGCTGGTTAGAAGGGATGAAGGGATGCACAGAGAAACTGGGTCAGAGCTTCTGGGAAGCATTAATATGTGAATGAGTCCATCCCCATAGCTTGTGAGATATATGATCTAAACGCACAAATATCTACTTCAGAAAAATTTCTGTTCATATCAGCCTAATTTTTGGCTGTTAAAAACCAGGGTGTGCAAAAATACCATTGAGATTTAGTTTTATTTAGTCACTTTACATCCACAAACTGCAATTATTTTAATGGGATATTTGTTTATTTAAGGATCCCCATTAGTTTCTACCATAGTAAAGACTATTATTACACACCACATACATTACAATAAAATCATACTTTTACAAACATTACAAAAAAAGACATAATAAAATGACAACGAACCGCAATATTCAAATTGACCGCCTCAAGACTTTTAATATTTTGCAAATATTACAAAAGGGCATGCACACACAAGATTAAAACAGAAAATGTCAAAGATATATTTAAAAACAAGTCCAACACACACATATATGATGTTTCTTTAGTTTATTTTACAATGAAAGGGTTAAGATTAGGGTTAGATATGATGGGAATCTCTTTAGCTCTGGGACGGGTTGAGGAAATTCGTCCATTAAGACAGGCAATATGTTCAGATTCAAGCTTGTCATTATATTCATTGAAAAATAATCAGGCAGACAGCAGACTGGAGCTTTTATTAGAAATTCAGTCGGTAATTTATAGAGCTCAAGTGTTGGGTTTACTAGTTATTTTTACATGGATACCGTGACAGGAAATGAGTTGGCAGATAAATATGCAAAAAAAGCAACAATAAACCGTCACATTGATGTATTGGTACCATTCAGTAAGGTGGAGACATCAAATCAGTCATTAAGTAAAAGGTCCAGGGAAGATGGCAGAAAGAGTGGGAAGAAAAAAGAAATGAAAAGTTGGTATAATGAACGGGTCAAAATAGAGAGGAGGAA
The DNA here is from genome assembly GCF_000485575.1 of Poecilia formosa. Taxonomy (NCBI): domain Eukaryota; kingdom Metazoa; phylum Chordata; class Actinopteri; order Cyprinodontiformes; family Poeciliidae; genus Poecilia; species Poecilia formosa. The sequence continues at coordinate 184,372 of NW_006800328.1, forward strand.
ACAATTACGTCTAGATGATGTTTTGGTCATAAAAAGTTAGGAGTCATTTATTGCTCACTACGTCATATGTGTCTTTTATGTCCTTTTTCCTCACTTTGAACGTCAAAATTAGACATCAAAATAAAGGTTATTTTCACCTATTTTGAACACGTTGTCATTTTTGCTAATTTTTTTTTGCATCATAGTATAGCATGAGTCATTTTTTTCTAATTTTGTCCATCATACTGTACTGTGAGTCATTTTTTTCCTCATTTTTAATATAATAGGAGTTTGATTTTCGGGTCATTTGCAGCATGATGTCACCTCTTCTCCACCATATTTCCTAACAGTTTACTGTGCTCTAAAGGTCACCAGTGGCAAAAAAAAATCTTTAAAACTCAGAAAAAATGCACACTAAAATAATAACCAAAGTCATTTTTGAACTTTAATTTAAAATAAATTTGAAACAGTACATTGTTTCCCTTCATCTTTTCAGTTAAGTTGATCCATTGCACAAAATCCCAATATACATTTAAGTTGTGTCTGTAGCGTAGTAAAATGTGAAAAGGTTTGCTGAATACTTTTGAGAGGCGCTGTATGACGGCTAGGAGGATAGTAAAAATTTCCACTGCTGTCTGTCGTTACTGATATATGTGTGTGATGGACTGGACAGCCCTGGAATGTATGTTATGTAGATCAGTGGAGAAACACAGCTTTGAAAAACAAAAGTACGCCAAAAAACAACATAATGGGATATGAGAGGCCAGCCAAGGTCAGCAACAAAACATCCACACAAATATCTTCTATCTATTTCTATAAGCGCATTGTAGACAGAAACAAAAACAGTCCATTTCTGCCAAAAAGTTTCAAAAATTTTCTAGAAAAAACTAATAAGTTTTAATAATAATCTAGAACAAAACTTGGAATTTTCTGATGCTTCATGAATAATATATCACAACTTTCCTAAAATAATGTCCAAAAGTGATACTTGGAACAAAAAATCACCCTGCTTTTATTGCCAGAAGATGATTTAGGCAAAAAGGAAAAAAATATACATTTGGCCAAAAAAATAACTTGGGCTGTTATTTTAGTAAAGTGACGATATTACGTTTCTAGTATCGAGAATCGTCACAGTGTTTGCTAATTTGGATGAGAAATGTATATATTTCTAAAGGGAAAGTTCAGGATTTTCTCTGCGAGAGACAGTTGAAAAAATTGAATAGGTTTGATGTTTGAAAGCCTTCATTTCTGTTAATTCCTAAAACTCAGAATATTACATCAGATTAAAAAACATTTTCAATGCAAAAATGCGAACGCAGTGAAAATTATGACCTGTCGAAATGTCATCAATTATCAAAAAGCATGTTTAACCTGACAAGTGAGTGTCGTTGGAAAGCATATTATTGCTTATTGAATATGACTGTATGCTCTAGGAGGACAAATCTTCATAAATAGTGCATCCTGAGAGTGAATTTGACTAGGTGGTGACTCGTCGTCATCACGTACTTCACCAATTAGCCGCATTTGTTGTCACATGCTGAACAATCTTATTGTAGCTGAATGAAAACCCTTTAAATCTCTCACCATGTGCTACATAAATTCTCAAAAACAAAAACAGAAAAAAAAACAACTAAAAACCATGACTGGTGTTATAGTTTGCAGATGATTTATCTTGTTCTGCTCAGGCGGCCTGAAGGTCGACATTTGAACGAAATGTCTCAACGGCTGTTATAAGGATTAAAATTGGAAGTGCTGTAATAAATTTGACAAACCTCTCATAAATCCAGAAGAAAAAACCTGCCATTCCCTTGAGACCCGGTTGTTCTTTCCGCCTGTTATTTATTGCTAAACGTTAGCAGGCGAACGGGCCTCGTTGATAAGAACACATCATGTCGGTAGACATGCTATGCTCGCCTGCAAAATTCTTGTTGGACGGCTGTAACAAATGCAGGTTCCCACAACCTCATCCAGTTTCTGACACATGCGACTTTGACAATAATAACTCGGCAAGGCAAACACGCTCTAACAAGCTTGTTAGTGTCTTGCTGCAAATTCAACTCTATGCCGTTGCCAAGGCACCAGGTATTTTCACTGAGGCTTTTTCTTTAATACATGCAGCCGTAATGGAGTCATAAATTATTCGGCTGCCGGCTCAGAGCGGAGCAGCAGCACTTTGACTTTCATTCACACACTTTTAACTAACCAGAGTTGATGTAATTGCAGCTGGTTTATCCCTAGCTTGTTAATAATTGAGAGACTTCGCGCCAAACGTCGGAGATTTCCTAATCGACCCAACCAGCGCGGCCTGGAAAGCGCTTCGGATTCTCTCCATAACTCCAGACTGCGGCCCAGCGGAACAAGAAATCCAATAAAAGTCAGTTTCTGGGGAAACTTTGCTGACACAATCAACACTTTGGGTTTTTTCTAGAGGAATCCATATTCATCTAAAAGAGTTTTATTTCTTGTTCTTCCAAGTAAAGAGGAGATTTCCTTGTGGGCCTTTAAAGTGGAAAACACACACACACACAAATCCCTCTGGTAATGAATCTAAAATACACTGAGTGTGCAGCAAGTCTTAAGCTAATGAAACCGAATAATAATAAATTCTTACATTTGTTGCAATAAAAAGGCTTTAAAATGTAACTACTGACTTCCTGAAGGATTACTTTTACTTGAAGTAATCCTTTGAACCTCAGTCACCTTCCCAGTCAGTTGTATGTGGTTACATACAACCCCCCACTCCCAAAATAAAGTTGTAAAGTGAAATCTGTTTTTGCTTTAAAAAAATTTAAAACACAAATAAATTTTTTTTATCTGTATATTCATATTTTTCCAAAAATGAATATAAATTTTTAGAATATTGTTTTCAGAAGTCAACTTACATCATCATACTGATTAAAAAAGTCAAAACGATTAACAATTTGCCCCAAGCCTTGGGTGATACAGGAGAATCCTGGAAGAAATCATGAATGCTGGAATAAACTGTACATAGAGCCAGAGCTGAAATGGAATATAAAAGTATGCAAGGTCAAGGTTTTTTGTAGCCATTTTGTCTGTTATAAAAGCGTACTGCACCGTTTTGGCGCCCCCTTCAGTTCAGTGGTACTATACAGCTAGGGTGGAGCTGCTGGTGTCTCACCACGCAATCCAACAGAAAAAAGTCACTGCTTCTGACAAGTATAAGACATACTGGTGTGTCACATTTGTCGCCACAGCGGTATGATGGCATGCTAGGCATCTGGGTTTAGCCCCGCCTACCCGGTGAGAGTCCCACTGGCCTAGCCTTGTTGAGGTTACAGGTCACCGAGGTTAGGCCTCTGCTGAGAGATCCCACAGGGCTACATTCTTGGATTCCTGCTGTTTTTTTTTTTCCATTTTGTCTGCTTTCTTTTCATCTGAATCGGATTGAATTTAAGTCTATGCAGATGACCATCAAGTTTATCTTCCTATCTAGAAAGATGGCCCATGCTTCAGTCAGTCCCTCCATGATAGTTTCACTGACATCAGGAGTTGAGGATTTTCTGATCTTTAAGATGTTTGGAACAAACAGACATAAAGGTTTACATTTCTGGAACAAAAGAAAAAAAAAAAAAAAAAAACTAATTTAGTCATTAAAGTGAATCCTATCCTGAAACTGGGCAGCACAGATAGAATCTTGTTTTTACCAGTTGAGACCACCTGGTCAACTTTACTGGTTTAAAAGTGTTTCATTAATAAACTGGTATTGGTATATCAACCAGATTCTATCTATTGTTCCACCAACAAGATGCTTTGTAGGATTACAAATTTTTGAATTTTATTAAACGATGTGTTTCTCAAATTTGCAGCCATTCCAGCTCAGTTCAAGTAAGTCGGTCTTATTTCATTTGAAATTGGCCCAAATGCGCAATGGCCGAGGTGGTTTGCAACAGAGAGAGTTAAGGTCAGACGCTCACACAGCTCCGTAATCAGATCCATGGAGGAAGCAGTGTGTGTGAGTGTGCGTGTGTCTCCGAGTTAGTCATATAGACAGTTTTTCCCCCTGGGGACAGTCTGACGTTCCCAAGATTGTTTTCTCTGTAATTGTCTTCCAGTCGAAGCTAAAGTCTTTATGTAAAGGTTACTTCCCTCGTACTGGGAAGAGCAAAACGGAACGTGACTCTTCGTACTTTTTAGTATTTACTGCTCAATTGTTCTCCAGGCCGATCCTGATAACCCAGCAATCTGGTTTCCTGCAATGTTGCGCTTTGATCACCTGCAGATTCACACGGTTCTGATCGGACCTGATTATTGAACCCGCGACACCGGGGGTGGCTCTCTGTGTTTGCAGCGAGGCATGAAACATCACAGGCCGAGCAATGAGGGGTACAAGGGGGATTAGTGGGTTTGATTGGGGGCAGAAGTGAAACTTCCCCCTCTTTTCAGAAACTTGCACCGCAGACACAGAGTGACAATCTTTTGGTGTATGATGATGATGATGATGATGATGATGTATGTCAGTGGTTGTGATGGATTTGTTAATCTTTCGCAGGGCCAGGTGGGGCATGGGGGTTGATCAGGTGGACTTTGGCCTCCAATTACTTCCCTCTATCCAAGAGTGGCTCATCAATGCTTTAGATAGGAAGTGTTAATGTTTGACAGAGTGCAGTGCAATGCAGCAGCACTCTGCTCCTGCTATTGGGGCTTTAAAGATAAGCCATCTGAACTCGTTGCCTTATCTTGCGGCCTCATCTTTTCAGCTCTGTAACTGGCGTGGCTGCATTACAGTCTGAAGACTTGACCTAATAGAGGAGGAATTCATTTTCTAAAGAAGCAGAGGCACACACAAAAAAGAGAAGAGTCAAAACAATTTTAATCCTTTTGACATTTCTGGATACGGTGGCTTGCTTTGTGGGAAGTAAGAAGATGGTAGAAAGACCGAGTCCAACTCTCATGCACTATTGATCACAGAGAGAAGTCCATTTACACCCCAAGCCCCTTTTCTTATATAACATCAGAGAATCGGCTGATTAAAGAAAAACATTCATAAAATACAATTTGAAATGCAGCTTTGTTGATTAATCTTAGTGAAACATAGTGAAACAGAGCGATTCTCTCACCTCAGCAGACCCTGAGGAGGTGGGGCTTGCTCGTGGCAAAGTCCAAGTTTTCGCTCTTACACAACACGCGTTGCAGAACAAGAACAAGAACAAGCGCTGCCTGTGAGGGGCATTTAAGGCTGAAGAAGTGGAGTTTACAAAATAAAGCAGTGGAATCATGGCCTTTACATTTTTTTAAATGCAGGGGTTCACCATGGATTGAATGAATGAAAAAGTAAGGATTCAAGAAAGGAAATAGAAGAAGGAATGGAAAAGGAAGGATGAAAACACAAAACAAGGTTGAGATAAAGAAAGGAAAGAATGAGTCAATGGTATATTGAACAGAATCTTGTTTTAGGCTAAATACTCTTCTGGATGATGTGGGAACTCTTAGTGACAGTGAAGAGATCCATTGTTTATACCCCCATGTGGCGCTGCTATTGTTGTAGCATCACATGGTGCCTGTTGTTTGGGCAAGACCTGACCAGGTGTAGAGTGTTTAAGGTCACCCAAATACAGAAAATCACCAATCAGTTCACAATCAGGATCCTTTGTCCCCAAAACAGCCTTCCTTTCTTGGAACCTTTAAGAACAACTGATGCTTACTACGAGTCTCATACCTCAGCAAAATCAGACTTTTCTCCACCCATCCAGAAATAGTTGTAGTTACCAGTAGGTTAGCACGATGCATCTCCATATTCCACAGCTTGAGCTACGTTTGCTCATCTGATCCCATAAGATCACTTTTGGTCGGTTGGCCGATGTCAGGCCAACGTTTGCTGCCTCTGCGTCACCAGTTCACCAGTGTTTCATAGAAACTGCGTGGTCCTCTGAGGAGGAGCTTCGTCCTCAGAGGAGGAGCTTCGTCCTCAGAGGCGGAGCTAGGTCCACCTGGCCTTTTTGCACAGCTGAATGGTTGTCAACGGGAGAGAGAAAAATTTCTCAAACATGCATGAAAGATTCAAGGCAACCCTCCTGGGTATGTTTTTGATGAGGGAATAACATTATAAAATGATCTAATTTTACACAATACTGCTCCTTTAATGTGATGTGCTAATCAAAAACTGAACCGACAGCATCTTTGTGGATGAAATCTTCTAAATTGTTACAGTTGTACCTGTTGCCGGCGTCAGAGAGTGGATTTGACTTTTCAAACTTAACTTAACATGAGCTGCTAAGAATGGTGACAGCTTGTGGTGTACAAAGAGTCTTTGTTGCTGCACCAGGCACGGTGTGCATGCAGGATGTAGCTCGACAAGTTTGCAGTGCAATCAAAGTTCAATGTGAAGGGGGCGGAGGAGGTGGAGGCTGTGACGAAAACTCATCAGGCCAAACATGGCATCCATCCAGCTGCATGCTCCACAATGCAATGAGACATATTGGTAGTATGACAAATGGTGTGGGTGTGTGTGGGGGGGAATTCTCTGAAGTCTCTTTTTTTTTCTCTCTCTAAAAGGAAGGGATGTTCCTTCCTCGTCAGGCGTTCCCTGCCTGTCGACAACGAAACGACTCAGTCTGGAGTTTCACTTTGGCCTCACGTTGCATGACTCTCCTGTTCAGAGCCACAGACCCAGACGCGAAGGCGTGCATGTCCCATTCTGCATGAATTGGCCCCAGACTTCGTTGTCACGTTATGATAAATGCAAAGTTTCAGATTGAATGCTTTGGCTTTTTTGTTTAAGACATTTTAAAGAAAGACATTCCAATTCCAGGGACAAATGTTGACTTGAGCTTTTTGAGGTGTATTTGTCTTCAGAATTAGCAGCTTTAGTTGCAATGTGGTTTCACATGTAGTTTTGTCAAACATCTATTTCGAAACAGCCGAAAAACTACATCATGCTAGTGCCAAGACTTTCTCTTGAAAAAAGAGTTGTTTCGAAATTGCCGTGTTTCCGTTAAGCAAATTTATTTTCGTAATTCCAATTTGCACAATTTTCTGGTCGATGGCAGCGTGGCTATTAAAGTAGAGCCCAGATACTAGATCCTGTGATGTAACCTAAGTCTAAGAGTTACATCAAGTACAAGGGTGGTATCATCATGATGTGTGGCGATTAAATGCACTTTATGGTGTTCTAACAAAATACTGAAACGACATGTCAAGACGGTGGCCAGAAGGTCAAAGCTTGGCCACAAAACACCAAGTTACTACAAAGAGGCTTAAGGGCAACAAAGCAGGTGTCTGATTTCAGGCTCTAGAAAATATGTGGACAGAGCTGAAAGGTTTTTGTTGGGTGACCTACATACTTGACTCTGTTACACCAGTTCTATGAAGATGAATGGGCAAAAATTTCCAGCAAATTGTGAGAAGTTTGTGGAAAAAAACCCAAAATGTTTGAGCAGAAAAATGCAGTTCTACCAAATACCAACGAATGACATGAAAACCAAAAGTCCCCCTCTGACTGGTCTGACATTTAGGTCCAAACTGACTTAAAGTAGGAAAGTTGGATGTCAGAGGTTGAGGGGGAAAAAAACCCACTAAATAAATTGTGAGTATATATATAATGAGAGAAACACCGATCCGATATGAATATCTGTATCGGTCCTGATATCGAAAAGATTCTAGATCAGGTATTGGTGATCTATTGGCCGATCTATTCAAATTCTATTCTTTTGTGAAGCTAATGGTGTATTTAAGTGTGCTGTACTGGTATATAGTTGTCAAAAAAATTGTAATTAAGTAAATTTACGTCTGTGTTTAAAAAACAAAGGAACGTTTTAATGTTTTAAACGTGAGATATCGGTACGTCCCTATTTAAAATGTGACACACCAACATAAAATCAACAATAACTATTGAGATGGAAGAAAAAGACTAAAGGCTTTTCAAAATAGTAAAAGAATAAAGTCTGAAAGTTTGCATTCTGCCCCCAGCACTTTGATAGCACAAAATAAATTCAACTGTTTGCCATCAGAAGAACCAAATTAGTAACTCCAGCTTGTTTGAGTGTCTTTGCTCCTAAAAACTTTCTGTTTCTAAGAATGACGCGAATCTGGCTGCTGCACATAACCTCATAAAAAAAATAAGTAAAAAAGTTTCCAAGTTGACACCATTCCAGTTCTTTTCTTCACTTACGATCTCGCTCCGATGCGCCTCAGGTATGCCAGTTATGGTAACTTTTGCAATGTGAGGGAGAGGCATCCAGGTGTCTGTTAGAAAAAAAACTGGTTTGTGAACATTTGCATATTTGTTAAACTCCACTGCGCTCTGTACCTCAAGTAGAAAACGAGGGAAGACTGGGAGGGAAAAAACCCGTCAAAATCTGCAGACTGGTGTTCTGACTGTGATGGGGAGCAAAGATATAAGATCAGCGGTAGGCGGCTGGAATCACGTACGTGTTTCGCATCCAATGCACGTGATGAAAACAATCATTATGCCGCATTTTGAAGGTTTGAAGCTCAGATATTTAGCCTGATGTGCCAGTGAGTTGGAAAACTCTGCCTGAGGCCTCAAGAGAGAATATTGTAGCAACTTTTGAGTCGGTTCAGGGGATTTCAAGAGATCTCAAAAGAATTTGGAAATCAGACCTTCCAAATTTGCCACAGAGAACGATGATATTTAGACCAGTCGTCACGTCTAATGCATTATTTTGACACCGGAACAAGAGGACAGTCTTTGGCGTAAACCCACTGCAGGATTCGAGTAGGACAAGAACGTGGAGGTCAAAGTATCATGGTGTAGAGACGTTTTGCTGTAACCACAATCCTCAATCCTGAGCATCCTGATTAAATCAAAATTATATGGAGTGATTTAAACCCCTCAAATATCTCACAGTGGAAAGAGACGGTCATCAGATTGATGTCAGAAAATGGTCATCCAAAAACATTAGTGTGCTAACTTTTCTATCAGAATATTTTATGTTTTGTTTTTGTTTAGCTGAAATGAATGTTTTTTAATCAGATTATTACAAAAATATATATAAATCAATCTGTAATATTTTCTTAGTAAAAAAAAAGATGGCATAAATGAGTAAATATGTATAAGCCTGTATAAGCTGTCCAGAAGTAGCATCGCTAAAATACTTTAAGCTAATATCGCTGATCTTTTGCCTCCGGACTCCTTGGTCACATTTCCAGCCAGGCAGGTTTCCTAGTCCTCAGATGTTCAGCATAGCAGAGGTCAGGGCTTTCCAAAAGGTCAGCAGGTGTTTGAGTTCGTTGTCCTGTTGCAACATCCAGCAATGTCAACGTTTCAACCACACTGAAAAAAGAAAAACTAGTTAGTTTGTTACATGTAATCAAATTAAGTTTGTCAAACTTTCATATATTCATGAAGTTTGACAAATGAGTAACTATTATATTCACTTAGGTAATGTTAATTTGATTTCTTGTAACAAAATCATTTTTTTTCAAGTTGGATCACCTATTTTCTGTTTTCATTGAGGTTGAGTTCAAGAATAAGGAGGAAGTGTTGAGGTTAGGTTTGCCACCTTTCAGAAATTAGGCGGGGGGGTTGGGAGGCTGCGGCGGCAGCATGTTGGTCTGTGTTACCCAGAAAGCAGTTGGGCACAATATCGCAACACCAACACCATGAGTCAAACAATGACTGAGGCAGCCTACTATTTAAAGTACTCGGGGACCTTTTCTTTGTTATTACGCATCCACATTTGTAAATTACACTTTTGTAAATTAAAGAAATTTGTAAAGTAATAATATAATATATTGAATCGCGTCCCGTATCGGTTCAATACGGGACGGTTCCGTATTTTACGGGACGGGTGGCAACCCTAGGAGGTAGAAAATGTAACATTGAGAACTAGGGCCTGGGTACTTTTCTGAGTGACAGTTTAAAGGGACAGAAACGTGGAAAAATCAGCTGTGACTCAGCTAAACTCAACCGACCGGCTCAGACCGGATCAGACTCCAGCGGGTAGCCTTCCGGTTTCACTGTCATGCGCCAGCAGATACAGAGGAGAGATGGAAGATGTTCAGCATAGTCTGCAGGCAGCTCAACCTGATGATGAAAGTGTCAATGAAGCATCTATTTAAAACACCCACCAATTATGCCACGCTGTGGTTTATATGCAGTGTAATCTCCAGCCAGGTGGAGGTTTTCCTTTTAAGGCAGGAAAGCAGAACGCAACACTTTCATCTCGTTTGACGTAAATCTGGAGGCACAAAGCAAAGACCTGAACAGCTGAGACGTTTCCTTGTACCAACTGTGATGATGTATCTAATAAAAGTCCGGAGAGGAACAAGCCCACTCACATCTTAATTAAAACAAACGGGTTAAGTTGCTGACTCTTAACACAAGCTAGCGCTACTCCAGCTAATTTAAGCGCAAGCTAACTTCATACTGGAATGCTCAGATACTGAGGCAGAAATGCAACTTGATGATAAAGAGCAATTGTTATTTTTGAAATAGCATGTCATCAATTATTCATCCCCTTCTGGATTATCAATGCAAAATGTCTATTGATTTGATTGTAGTAATGTTAATTTAAATGAGCATTAGGTTGATTCAACACAACCTGTGTTGATTCTTTTGCATATTTGGGTCTTTTTAGATTATTTCCAGTGACTGTAGTTAAAACCAAGACATTTAAACAAAGATGTTAAACTGCATCTTTTTATCATATCATCTTCAGTGCATAGCTGCAATGTCATTTTACCTCAGCGTGCTGCTCCTGATCTTCACATCAAAATTCATTCAGCAAATAAATTAAACACTCGTGTTTCTTTAAAAAAAAAAAAGTGTTTTATTTGTTGTTGTTTTTTTAAACAAAGCCCAATACAGATTCAAAGCCAAACTTAGGAACACTGGCAAATATCAATCCAATCATGTGCGGGACACAAAATGAACAGGAAAAAAAAAAAAATCATACAACCCAGCACTGAGGCAGAGAAGGTGCATGATGTCTGTGATCTGAGGGGATAATAATGAAATAAAAAGGTTGTGCCAGCAGCTGTTGTGAGGTAAATAAAATTAGACATATTACAGATGTCTTTAGTACTTTTATAAATGTGATAAAACCCAAAATGTGCTTAAAAAAAAAGAAATTAAATTTCAGATGAGCAGTTTGGTCAAAACTGCGTGTACCGTTGCAGAAACAGTTTCCTGCTTTAGGGGGAAACAGATTTACACCCAGCCTCTGCCGCCGCTGCCGGTTTGTGTGTGTGTGATACATGGGAGGTAAATCGTCCGACTCCCGTCGTAATAGTGAAAATAGAAACAATCACATTCTGGTTTCCCAGCTCATTTTTGTTAAGATTTCAACTCAACAGCTGACTCGGCGTGCATGCCTGTTCAGATTTTGTAAAACGCATCACACCAACAAGCGCTCTGATTGGTTGTTTGGGCATGTACCGCTTTTCTCATAAAAACTTTAAATGAAAAAAAAAAAAAAAACAAGTTAGGAAAACTGTAGTTGAGCTGTTGACGATTTATTTATTTATTTATTTTCGGATTTGCGCCACTTTTGCGTGGCGCAACTTTGAAATATGAAAAAAAAAAGTTTCTGAAATGAGCTGATCCACCCATGTAAACATTTTCTGATACAGAAAAATATACAAAGTGTAAAATGTAAATTGATCTTCTATTCTCTCATATGGGAACATATCTATTTTATAACAAAATAAATCTCTACTGCTGTTTGGGCGGCGATATGGGGTCGTACAATCCCAACCAGCACCGTTCTCCGACTGCTCCTCCAACACGGGCTTCGCTCTCCACTCTTCACTGAAGCAGCTCAAACACTCAAAAGGCTCTGCCTGAGAGGAACTTTAGTTTGAAGCAAAACAAAACAAAAACAACAAAAAAAAGGTAATAAAATACTCATCTTTTCCATCTGTATACCAGCTGTTAAAATCATTTACAATAAAGTGTACGTTTCTATTATTATTCTTTAAAAATCAGAAGCGTTTTGTACTGTAGCTTGGCATTTTGAAACAAAACCAAAAAAAAAAAAATATCCTCAGATATTTTTTTTACACAGGAAAAGATACTTTTCAAGCGGTAAAACAAGCTTATATTGTGGGTTTGCAACAGTTAAACAATTCTTAAGTACAAATGGAGAAAGAATTGCATAGCTGATCAGAAGAGAACTCAACAGGAACTGATCCTTTTTGGTACGGTGCACTTTGTTTCATGACTTTGCACAATTTCACATATGTACATGAAATAGTAAGTCCATTCATAGTCTCAAGCTCGTTCGACACCTTTAAGATCAAGTTTGCTTCTGCACTCTAAAGCTCGACAGCGACACGGCTGCAGGCTTTTTCCCGTCTCCACTCTGCTCTTATAAGTTCATAGGAGTTTGTTTTTTATCAAACCATTAAAAAAATTGTGTAAAAAAAAAAAAGAAGAAGAAAAAAGTGCCATTTTGCTACATTTTCAGCTGATCCATGGTCTGCTGCTGAGCAGATAAACACAAGCTAATGTGTTCCAGCCATCCAGCGTCGCACGGTCTCCCGATTCTATGAGTTTTGGTCACGTGGACAGTCCGCACAAACACACACGTAGAGGAAGGAGGAGAAAGAAAGAAAGAAATGCACGTTGATGATGTGAGGAAAAAAAAGAAGAAAAAAAAAGTCGTAGCCGGTGAGTACGGTTCCGTTTCAAGGGTTTGACTTTGTGGTTTAACATTCCGGCTGGTAAAGCTTCGAAAAAACGGACAAGCACCATAAGGAAAAGGCCTCAGACGTCCTCCTCTTGGAGAGTTCAGCAGTTTCCGCTAGATTCTGTGCTCCCACAAAAAAACTAAAGAAAAATAAAGAGATCTACATTCAGACTCGCCTCTGGTTTTACGGCAAAGTCACTGAAATGTTTCAGGCTTTATTGTGTCCTTTTCCTCCGGTTTCCAAGTCCGAGTGTCAGAGCGTGTCCGTTCCGTTGTTCATTGTTCGCATTTGCTCAAGGAGTCCAAGACGTCGTCTCCTCCGGCTCCAGCCAGATTCGTAAACCTGTGTGTCCGTGCGGGGAGGTGAACGTCCAGGGGTTGGGGGTTCCTCACCGTCTCTGCTGGGCGTACACCGGATACGCTAGCGTCACGTTCAGAGAGTCGTTGTGCTGGACCAAAGACGTGTGCTGGTAGTGGAGGACGAGTTCTTTCAACGAGCCGTACAGGTTGTACGGCTCGGCGAAGCCGTAGCCCGACGGCGTCTTATTGATGACGCAGTGCTTCACCTCGCCTTCCACGCTGCGGAAAGACAGAGAGGCAGGACAAACGGTCACCCACTTGTCAGGAAATCTGATGACGACAACTCTAATTGTAGTTTTATGGATACGTACACAACGCTGCAGGCGTAGCACCCAGCTTTGCTGCTGTCCCGAACCAGGAATGTTCCGTCTCTCTTGCCTTGGAGCACGGCCTCGGCCTGGAGCCGGTTGATGTTGCCCAGTCTCCAGCTGCGTTCGTCGTGATGCGGGAGGTCTTCGTCGTCGTCCACCATTGAGTATTGACTGAAAGAAAACCAAAGACGTGACAGAATGTTAGTCGTGATGTTTTCTTGTTGAACGTTTTCTGTGTCGTTCGGACTTGGGGACTTACTCTTCGGTGTTCTCGTTCTTGATTCCTAGCCATTCGTTGAGCTTCTTCTGTCGGACTCCTTTCTGTGTCAACCACCTGTCGGACAGGAAGCAGATGCATGTTAGACACTAAGAAAGACCAAACCTATCAAGGTACGTCGAGGTTACGACGCACCTCGATAAGAACATCCTAACCCTCGATGCGCCGTACTTACATGAGGTACTGGTCTCTGGTCTTGCGGAGCTGGATGAGGTCGGGTTTGATGCTGTTCATCCTCTTGTCGATCTCTCTGTAGTCTGCCGCCTGCTTCTTCAGGTCTTCCTCCAGCCTGCGCTTGCTGTCGACGATTTCGCTGATCCTTGATTTCAACTTTTCGTAGTTACCCATAATTCTGCGAACAAAAGAAACAAGTTAGCACAAAAAAAAAACAACACTCCATTGGAAAGCGAGCTAAAAGCGACTAATCTCCATAGCGTCCTCACCTTTGGATCTCCTTGTCGTTGCCTTCTCTCTTGAACTTCTCGATGTACTCTTTGCTGTACCGCTCTTGCGTCTGACATTGCTCCTCAAATATCTTAATGGTTTCGTTAAAGGCTTCTATCGCTGTGCGTTTCATTTGGATTTCCTGCAAGACAAAGCACGGTTTTAAAATCCAAATTCAAATTCTGCAGTCAAACTACGGATGCCAGTCAGGAGTGAGGCTGCGTCTCACCTGTGACGTTCTGGTGTATTCCTCGTACAGACGGTCGTACTCTTTGTTCTTCTCTTGGTACTGCTGGTGGTATTCGCAAAGCTTCCTCCCCACAGCTTCAATGTTGTCTTCTTTCACCACCTGGTCCTGATGACGGATTTCAGAGTTGCGGTTAAGTTCCCGTCAAAAAAGGGAAGCGCTGTGACAATCCAGTGGGCTAGCTCCCCTACCTGCTGGTGTTTGGAGACCGGGTAAAGCAGCTTGACGTCTAGCTTGGGGTTGTACTGAGCCAGCGACTCGTTCCGATAGTGGTTGATGAGCTCCACGACGGAGCTGAAGGTCAGCGGATCCGAGAAGCCGTACTTTCCGTCACGGTGGAAAATCTTGATGAGCTTGTTGTTGCCTCCTTTCCTGCAAGCAAACAAAGGCGGTAGAAGAGTTAAACCAAGAGCGGGACGGAAGGATAGAAAGACGGAGGAGGACGGTTGGACTCACCTCAGCGTCAGAGTGTAGTCTCCGTGCATTTTAGTCGAGGCGTCCCGCACCAAAAATGTACCGTCCGCAGTGTCCCTCAGTTTCTCATTGACTTCCTCCCGAGAGATGTCCCCCCAGTACCATTCAGCGTCCTGAAGAGCCATGTTGTTGTTCATACCGTTGTTAGTCACAGCTGTGGACTTGGGTGGTTTTGGAGGTAGAGCTGTTGGAGCAAACAAAAAAAGAAAAAGGTTGAATTTCTGGCGTCTCGGCAGCAAAATTTACTTTCCCCGACTTCTGCCATTTGAGGCAAATCAGGCATTCTGCTACAGGCTTATTAGCTCTCACTCGTACCCCTCTTCCTCTCCGCCCCAATTCATCAAACTGGGATAATGAAACTCTGCCTTCTCTCCCGACAGCGAGAGTGGGAGGAGAGATGGAGCGGAGCGTGAGTCAGGCAGAATGAATTTCATTCAAGAAAGGAGGCCGCCTATAAATATTCCTCGCTGCAAAATGCGGGAGTGCATCCTTCTGAGAGAACGATGCGCATGGAGGACTTGAAAAACAAACGGCTGGAAACAGACGACACACGCAAGTTTGAAATCCACAGCCGTCACCGGCGAACGAATCCCCTTCGTCCGGGGCTTTGGTGTGGGATGACCTGATTCTGCTCTATAGATTCAGAGTCAATAAATCTATGAAAGTCAAAGCCAATGGAGGCTAGCGGAGATTGGAGCTAAGGTAGTCGGCTATTTTTAACCCCACAAATCTGCACTGCATCAATTGTTCTGCAGCAGCGGACCTTGCGGAACGTCTCTCGCCTGCAACTAAAAGCAGGATTAACTTGGCAGATGCCTTCTGCAGTAACAAAAAATAATTGCATAAAACAGAACAGTGCAGGTCTGAGCTTCCCACCACATCTAGAAATTACTGGAAATGCCTCCTCCTCCTCCTCAAACGCAAAGCAGACTTAATAAAAACAAAAGGAAACAGCAGCAGCCACAACAACGCAGATTCCTCTTTCTCTCCGAGGCAGAGTCACTTTTAAAATCGCACGATTTCCAAAAAGCCATTAAGAGGCAGCCTGCTCGGTAACGTGTTACATCACTCACCGCAGCCAATCACACAGGGGGGTCAGTCACCAACCGCTCCTGCATCTTTCATTTCCTGAGAGCGATGAGGTCATTCTCCGAGTGTATTTCCTGCCGATATACTTTACAGCTCTGCTGCCGAGCAGAATGGGATCAGACTCTCCGCTTTGCAGCTAAACTAGAAGGAAGGAATTAAAAAAAAAGCTTCTTGCAGCTCGATTCATGCTTTCCCTCACGCATCCCCGTCTCCCTCTGCCGAGCCTGTGCACTTGCTCTCCTGCAGGTTCGCTCGCCCCTCCTCCCTGCGTGTGTCGCGCGGACGCTCGGCCCGTCCCACTGCTGGCACACGGACAAAGCCGGCTCTGCTGCTGCTGCAGCACGTACGCAGCTGAATCATAATGCCTGGCCCCCCTCCTCCTCCTCCTGCCCCCCCGTGGTCAGCATTAACCCAGGGCTCTGAAATGCGTCCTGTAATCCCGCAGCATGACACTCGATGTGACGGAGACAGCCTGCCAGGTTTCCTTAGCGATGTTAAAATAGAAGCAGCTTCCTGGTAGAGAATTAGGGCTTCAGAGGGAGGGGGAAGCCGGTTTTCATACGGCCAGATTTACTAAGAGGAGATTCTTCTGATTTATGGAGAAGAAGAACTAGTAGTGAGTGATGCTCGAGAAGAGAGCTATTAGTTTAATAAATAAGTGTCTGAAAGAAAAAGTACAACCAGTATGATTAGTAAGATCTGCTGCTCTTCCCACACCTGTTGCTGCATGCTGCCACTCAGCTGGCTGAAAGAAACTTTCCTTTTCTGACAAAAAGTTCTACAGAAATAAGTTCAATTCTAACTATTAATAGATAACATTACTTCATACCCGTATCGGTCCCAATATTGGCAAAAATAAATTCTAGTTTGGATATTGTGACAATCTAATTATACGCCTTGTGGTCTGAGCGACTTCATGATTTATTATTTATTTTACATTACGTTTCATATTCCTAATTGAATTTTCTGAACGTTTTTGTTGCAGTTTATTTGTACAAATCTCATGTTTGACAAAGCTTGTGTAGCTGTTGGTTTATTTGAGCGTGCTGTACTGCTGCAGTCATCAAGTAAATTTTTATTTTAAAAAAAAAAAAGAAGAAAAGAAACGTTTTTAAATCAGTTCAGCATTTTTTTCTGTACCGGTGCCTCAGATAGCGGCTTCAGAAGTGAAAAAACCAAACTTTTGCTTTCCTGTTTGAAATAAAAGTAACTCCATCTAGCAGTTCTCGCTCGAGGTTCTTGTCCTGAAAGAATCTCACGCCAGCACACCTTCGGCCGGGTAAAGAGTCCTTTTACGCTTTAAATTATTTAGACTCTCTCTCGATACGACGCATCTAAAAATAATGCGAGGGTTTTAGAGCCGGTGCAAACTGGAGAGTTACTTGTGCAGCCGTGTGCCTGAAGCAGGCCTGAGCGACAACTGGGCTTCTTTAAAAATAAAATAAAATATATTTATGTGTTTTTTTTGGGGTTTTTTTTGTAAGAGTTCGCAGGTTAAAAGTAGAGATACATCCTGGAGTTTCAGAGTAAGAGCGTCAGACTCACGCTGTACGTTGTGCATGTCTCAGTGGATGAAAAGTCCTTTCTGAAGCGTCCTCTTTCAGTTCCACAGGTTGAATTAAATCCAGTTCGACGGAGCTCCGTTTCGTAGTTTGGGCTGCATTCACCCTTCTCTTCCTCCTCCGGTATGAGGATGCGTCTCGTTTTAATTCTTTGAAAAAGCTGCGGCTCTGCGCGCTTCTTAATGAAATCCAGGTAATCCTCTGGGCAGGTGCTGGGTGCGACCGGGCTGAGTGTGTGACTGACTCGCTCGCCCCGCTCTGTCTGACTGAGAGTGCTCAGCTTCTGCTCTGACTCTCCCTCCTTCCCTCCCTCCTCCTGCTGCTGCTGCTCCTCCCTCCTGCCCCCACACCGTTTCCTTTTCTGAGCCAAGCCTGAGGCCTGCTCACGTGGAGGCGGATGGTTAATGATTAGCAGTAGCTGCTACGGTGTCGCCCTGAATCCAGAGTCTCAGGTTTCTGTGGTCACTCCCTCTTTTTTTTCTTCTTCTTCTTCTTCATTTTTTTTCCTACATGTTTGTAAAGGACGAACGAGGTGGGCGTTCGGTCTTATGATTAACTTGCAAAAGTTTCAAATATTTGCTGACTGAGCCCTTTGAGGGGGCAGGACATGTGGATATCCAGGCGGTGGGGAGGTGAGGAGGGTGGGGGCCGTCTTCAGTTAACAAGAAGCTCTCTGTGGCACAGGCCGACTTTCCAGCCAACCAAATCTAAGTGGGCCTTTTGACGCTTACTTAAAATAGGCTAGCAGTAACTGGGAGGAGGCATGCAGACACCCTTAAACACACGCACACAGACACAGGTCATTCACAAAACACACACAATCCGAACATGTGTGTTTACAGAGTAGGCTCCCCTCGTCTCGGTGTTTGCATGAGCCAGATGACTGAAACCCGGCGCACCTGAGCGCCCATGTTTGACAGGGTCATGTGCTTCAGGGGGGCCGCCCACGGCCGGCTCTCGAACCGCTCAAACTCTTTCTGTAGCAAAGAGTACAAAAAAATAAGGTGCTGGCCCCTCCCCCACCTGTTTCTGCAGACCGACAGTCAGCTTGGGGGTAAGATGCTATTGCCAACAGGACAAAAACTGGACGTCTGAAAAATATTACGGCGTCGTTTTGAAGCTAAAACTAGCATGCTACAAACAGCACAGCAGCTAGCCCAACTAAGCTAATAGCTTATGGCAAAACAAAATAGCTGTCATTTATTCTAATTTTTTTGCTTGAATCTATGTACATAGAAATGAAAAAATAAAGATAATTGTAATTTCCAGGTTATACTAAATTTGCTTATATTTCCCAATTTAAATACGAGAAAATATTTGGCTAACATGCAAAGCATTTTGATCAGATTTTAAATGTGTGCAACAAATCCACTTTATCGTGAGAATAATATTTTGGAACCTTTTTTATCATTTGTAATAAGTTTATATTTTGAAAAGGTTTCTATTGAAAGCTAGGCTGGGATTGTTGCCATAACAACGGGGTTGCAGTTAATTATTTTTAGTAATCTATTATTCTACCAATAATTTTAATGATTAGTTGGATAAAAAATTTACACCTTTTTTTTTTATACAATATTATAAATATCCTAAAAGGTGCAAGCAAAAAACTAATAATTAAAAAACTATTATTAAAACTACTGGGTGAAAAATATTTACAGAAGTTTTTTTATCTTAAATATAAAATCTATATATTTTGTACATTTTTGGCTTAATTACTACTTTGTTCAGCAAATTGACATTTTTAGTCTGTACTTTCCAGTTAGCCATTACTCACTGACTAAACTATTCGTCTATTCATCATGATGAATCTGGTTAATCGTTACGACCTTCCAAATATAAATCTGTAATGGGGGAACAAAAAGCATTTCCATCCATGCGTCCATCAAAATGCTCTTGCAGGTGCAAATTACTGACAGCAGAGACCAGCCGTGTTATAAATAGCCCCAACAGGTAATAAAAATGTTTAAACAGCCATGGTCAGTCTATGGTCCGTGGGCGAGCCAACAACAGCGCTTTTAACAAGCCCTGTAAAAACACAAGTGTCACACGCAACACACTGCAGCCTCCTACCACAGCAGCTCGGTTTTTTCTCTCTCTCTCTCAGCTCCCAAAAGCAAGACCACCGCCGAAACTTTAAAACTAACTTCAGTTTCCAGGCCGACCGTGAGAAAATAGACCCAGAAAGACAAACCACAAAAATCACAGAACAGTCTGCAAACTGGTTTAATCCGGTTAAAATGATAAAAAAAAAAAATAAAAAAAAAAACCCGACATCCAGCTGAAGCAAGTTTGTGATGCTGCATGCTTTGAAGCACCTCAGCTGTGAAAATACCTCTGTAAACACTAAACTTCCTATCTCAAGTTACTTTCTTCAATCTAAACTTGCCAAATTATTCCTCAAACAGGTTTGATAGCATTCAGAAAATGTAAGAACCGCTGACAGTCGTTTCATTTGAGTTTTCTATTTTTAGGCATCAGAAGAAGCTCAGATCTGATCAAACTGAAAAATGTGAAACATTTACGCTTTGCCTGGATTACTTTGCATTACATAGATTCGAAAAGCAGAATTTGAGGAGAGAAATATTCCTTATTCTGCTTGGAAAAATCTGAATGCACTGGAATCTAAACAAGACTCATAAAAAATAAAAAACTCCAAAATAAAGGCCAGATTTTTCAAAACTGCATTGAAATCCTGCAAGACAATTTGACACTTTCAATTCAGATGCACCTAGATGTTGCAATCTGCAGCCTGCTGCAGCTGCTGGTCTCGACACTTCGAGCAGAGCTATTTATAGCTCAGCTCTCAGTCAAGAGTTGTGCAGCAGTTTAATGCCCACGGTGAGCTTAACGCTCTGCACCCCCTAATAAATAATGTGCCCATCTCTAAAAGAGGCGATGCAAAGTGCGAGGGTCCGATGTAAAGTTAGATGGATGACCGGAGCCCGTACCTGGAGCTGCTTGGCTCTCGCTCCACTCGCTGGTCACCAGCACCTCGATGATCTTGATGAAAGCATCCAGACTGGGTTCGCAGCTGTAGAAGGGGAGAAAAGGGCAGGTGTGGGGAGTTAAAGGTCAAGCCTCAAATGCAATATGTCTGGATTTATTTATTTTTTTCGATGAGCGATGTTCACCTGGTGGGCTGCTGTCTGAAAAACACGGGGCTGAAGATCTCGCCCAACGATCTGGCGCTGAGCTGGTTCTTGGGCGCGTTCTGGCAGACTCTAGAGAAGTGCCTGAGCAGACACTGCAGGGTGAGCCAGTACTGGGGCGGCAGGGTCGCGGAGCTGGCGATGCGGCGCAGCAGCTGGGTGCATTCCTCGGGGTTCGCCGCCTCTGTTGGTGGGGGGGAAAAAAAACAAACAAAAAAAAAAACGTTCGGGTCAAAAGAAAATGAGACGAAACGCAACTGGGAGCGTCTCTGGCTGAAGAACGACACGAAATGAAAGCGAGATCTTCAGACAATGAAGAGATGGAACAAAAAAAAAAGAGAAAAAAAACAGTCATGCAGTTTGTCTTGGAAACCGCTGAGAGAGTGTGCGGTTCAGAATGAGCGTAAGGTACACTAGCAGGTGATTGGCTGCCTGGAGATGGCAGAGATAAACTTTCAGGCTTGTTTTAGTTCCTATTAACCACAGATATCCGGTTTCTGGCCATGTGACATCAAGGGAATGCAATGCAACAGAACACAATGCAAACGAACGCAGCAAGGTGCGACTTTTCTTCTTTTTTCTTCTTCCCTTTGCTTTGCAAAAAAAGCAAAAAAGTTAATTCAAAGCTAAAGAAAAAAAGCAGGGGAGAAGCATGCATGATCTGAACTTTGCATGTTTTCAATTGATGAAGTCAAGAACCCAAAAGGAGAAGCGGAGAGCAGATGAGTGTTTTGCGGTTGGTGTTTTTTCCATCTCACAGAACGTGTTGTACAGTTTGGGGACATCACGTCAGCGCTTCATGCACCACGCTTCGAGGACGCTGAGTGGGCTCTCACCTTTGACGGCGTGGACCATCTGAGCGTGGAGGGCGGCTGGGACGATGGGCTGGGGCAGATCCTGCAGGTACCTGCGCAGGCCGTCGCACAGGGCGGGCAGCTCCAGCTGGTCCAGCTCGGCAGCGGGAGGATCTGAAACGCAGCGGCTTGGTTTGTGAGAAAACCACGAGCCCTTTGAGTCGCTAACGTCATGTGTGTGCAAACACACAACCCCTTTTATTTTCTGAAACTTCCTCTGTGTGTGTGTACTGGTCTCGTTTTGCTGACTGGAAAGTTACAAGGTTCACACACACACACACACACACACACACACACACACACACACACACACTCAAGCTGATTAGGACATGGGGAATGGAAAAAAAAATAATAATAAAAACATTCTTACCACAATCATAATACTGCCTGATTTCGAGTCCACCTCCAGCGGTGAACGTTCGATACAGAGTCGGGTTGTCCACACCTGTCAAAAGGAGAACACGGACGTCACCCCGTGTGGTTCTGCCGAACCGCTCACCGATCGACAGAGTCAACTGGGACGCGAGGGGGAAGACTGGTTGTCATGGCAGCCTCACCTTTCCTCTCGATAGCTTCGAGGAGTCTGGTCAGCAAGGGCGGGGCGGTCTCTGGGAGGAAAAACTGCTCCGTCAAGTCTGCCAAACAGACGCCTGAGGAGACAAAGGTCAACAGATGGAAATATTAAAATCAGTGGCTTCATATCAAACAGACCTTTCACACGTGACAAGCATGGAGTCCAGGGTGACTAAAATAATATGAGGAAGTACTCTCGTGTAAACGTAGCCCTAAAGATCAGTGATCAGCCAGAAAATTTCATTTGGATAGTGGCGACCTGAATACAGACGTTCTAATAGTCCTTTTAAGATCAGCTTTACTCTCAGCAATAAAGGATTGGCACAAGAGCTGTGGATCTCTGCAGCTTCCCCAAAGTTATTGCAATTTTTCACTGTAATACTCTCCTTTCTTGCATGAAATCCCCTAAAATACGTCGACGTTTGTGGTTGCATGTTCAAGGCGTATGAATAATTGTGCGAGGCACCGTTTCTCTCTGACTGAAAACACAAAAGCTCTCAGGGGATTTCAGTAGGTGCAGTAATTCTCGAGGTGCACAGTCATGGATTGTTTATCCGTTGTGCACGATTGGGGTTATTCCTGCAGTTTTCACACTTGCGTTTTCAGAAAGGCTTCTCGCATCTCTGTGTCAAGCTAACAAAAATGCAAGGAAGCCTTTATTGTGGCGCCACAGCTTAATTTCTCACAAGAAAAATTACATTTGATACTCTAAACAACAACGACGACAAAAATACAGATAATTCACAGATGGCGGCGATTCTTCTGAACCAGCTCAGGTGTTTGACCAACAAACTGCTCGGAGGCTTCAAAGGCGGCAGGTACATGGCCGGAGAGCGCCTTTCAAAAGGTGAAAAGAAAAGTCTGATTCAAGAGCAGGAGGGGCTGAGCGCTCAAGTCAGGGTTTGGTGGGTCAAGGAATTAAGCAAATATCCTGTGACATGAGGTTAGCCAGGTCTCTGGGTATTTTAGTTCTTTACTTATTTTGCCTTTAGAACTTTGCAGCCAGGTGCGGACATGAAAGGATGAAGGATTTGGCCGGGGTTTTTATTTGGATTTTGTAAAGGCGTATTTTGAAAAAAAAAAAAAAAAAGAAGTAAAAAGGAATTTTTCCTGAAAGGCTCGACTGTTTCAACACCGAGACTCCGGGTCGGTGAATGGAACCTTTCTCCAAACCGTATTTTCCTTTCTGCCCCTCTTAAAAATAATAAAAAAAGAGTCAATTAAAAAAAATCTGCCTTTAAAAGAAGAAAACGAACAAGTGCAGCTCTCAGTAATGTATGATAATTATCACCGAGGCATTGCTTGGTTCCAACGAACGCAAGGGGATCGGGGAGGATGGGGGCAAGGGGGTTCAATCGGGCGAATAATGAACGGCTTCGACTGAATCCACATCCTGAGACCAGAGGGGCTGGTGGGTTGCGTGTGAAGAAACTGGATTACTCAAGTCCCTCTGACCACATAACACACAAACCTTCATCGAGGACAAGTGGTCATCTGGAAGACATTACTGGAAATGCAAAACCAATGGGACGGGGGGTGAGGGGGATTCGGAGAAGTAGCAAACTTTGAGATGGAGCAAAGTTTCCCTAAATAAAGATGGGAGACATGCAGTGCCGCCATCTCTCACCTTGGAAGTGTAAGCCTCTTCCCCCTTCCTCCCCCTGAACAACAAGACATCCAACACGGATCTCCTCCCGCGGCCAACCTCGTCTTTCCGGGAAAGGAAACCCTAACCCGGCTGCTTTCCCTCAGATCAAACCCATAAAAATAACAGATCAAAAGAGGAGAATGAGTCGCTGAATGCTTAAGCGGGGATCCAAAAACTTTCCAATCAAAGTTGCAGATGCTTTTTTCTGCGTATTTTCATCCACAGATCTGCCGGTCTGCTCCAGACAAGGTAGGGCGATAACTGCTGCAACGAGACGAATCTTCAAGGTGATCCAGGGTCCCATGTTTATTGGGTGATGGGGGAAGCAGAGGGGGACATGAGTGGCACGGCACAGACTGCAGATAGAGTTGCTTCTTAGTACTGTCAACGGCGTGACGGTTTTGGCGTCCATAGAAACGTATTGAGTGTCCGGGAGGCAAAACATGGCAGAAATGCTCTGAGCAATCGCCGATGATTCCTCAGACGATCCGTTGATAGACAAGCCTGTGCTAGGCATGGCTTGTAACCAGGGAAACGCAAAGAATATGCTGTGTTTATTTAAAGTTTGATAATTGTTCTGGCAAAATAAATTGTCCCAGGGTTCAGACGCAACCGGTTTAATTATTTTTACAACCGTTTGCTCTGATGCGTCGACGTCTTTGCTCAGGAGGAGGGATCGGTGCCATCGGCTGCCCTTCTGTAGACAGAGAACTGAATTATCTGATGCAAATCCTTTTGTGGTGAAAACCTCTCTCTTGATGTACAATGTTGGTTTTTGGAAGTGTTAAGTAGGTCACATTATTATTTTTTTGTTATTTCTTGTGATGTATGAAACAGGTTGTTCTTGTAAATGACTCAAGAGATTTTTCATGAATAATAAATAAAACATTATGTTATACAACATTATTTCACTTCACTTGTATAAATGAAATAAATAGGATTTGATTCCTACATTCAGTATGATAGATATTCGTGTAACCCGTCTTGTAAAGTGTGTTTAGGTGACATGTTTTTTGTGAAGTTGGTGTTTTAGAATTGAACCAAACTGAACTGAAAGTTAGTTCAGTTCAGTTCAGTTCATGCATACATTCCAACTGCTACACTTATCAAGTTTGTTATTTCAATTAGAAGAGATCAGTTTCTTGTTTATTCAGAAAGATTAAATAGTTGCATGGCAGTACGGTATGGAACTTTATTTAGCTTTTTGACGAGAGACTGTATCTGCGGCAACTTGGAAAAGAATAGCAAGGCGACGGTAGCCTCCTAAACATGCCTCTACAAGTGTGCATGTTTGGCCTCAGTCAATCAGCAGTCAGTCAGAAAGACAGACGGACTGAGGAAGTCTTTGCAGCTGCCACTCGCAGAGCTGCGGTGTGCTGCAACAGGGGGTTTAGCTGAGGGGTACAATCTCACCAGCTCAAGTGGTATGTCTGCAACGAACAAAATGTAGACTGTGGGCAGAGGGAGCCGTGAACTCACTAAAGATAGCTCACTAGTTGGGATAA
This sequence comes from Poecilia formosa, assembly GCF_000485575.1. Classification (NCBI taxonomy): domain Eukaryota; kingdom Metazoa; phylum Chordata; class Actinopteri; order Cyprinodontiformes; family Poeciliidae; genus Poecilia; species Poecilia formosa. The sequence goes on from NW_006800328.1 coordinate 209,455, forward strand.
ATTTAGAGAGTCTGCTCTGGTAACTACCATTTTCAGGTTCCTCCTGGTCTGGAAGAGGTCGAGCTGTGACTCAGGAGTTGAAATCAGAGGACCTGTGCAACAGCTGAAACAACCGGCCGTGCAAAAAAATGTTTAAAAAGAGGTTTAAGACTTCACTGGAAACTAATATTACACGGAGCATACCGCTTAGAATCTGTTTTAACCACAAAAAAACATGATGCAGCTGTGACGCACAGTAGAGGAAATAAAAGGCAGACAATGTCTCCTCCTGGTGGAAAGAAGATGCAATGCAGACGAAGAGGAGGAACCAATAAGGAGGTCGTTGCTAGAGGGTGAAAATTAACCCTCTGTGTGCATGTGTGTGTGAAGACTCACCACTAATGACTATTTTTCTAAAGCCAAATCCACCATAAAAACTCTTACTTAAAATAGAAGAATAGAATAATAGGGCTATATATCCCAGAATGCATTGACACCGATGTTTCCTGTTAATACCAACAATTTTCGAGTTAAGACACAAATTTTAAGACATTTTTGCAAGATTAATGCGCAAGTTTAGAACCCCATCTGGTGTACATGTTAGACAATCACATGCGACAGCGTCAGATCAGATAGCAGCTTGGTTTTACAGCTCTATAGCGACAGAGTGAGCTATAATCTCGATGTTTTGTTTGACCACAACGGTTTTTAAAGATATGCTGCCTCTGAGTCGTGCTGCTGCTGCGCGCTAATGGCTACAAGCCTGTGCATTCAGTAGAAGTGTGCAACACTGTGTGAGCCAACAGGGGGAAGGAAAACATGTGGGCTGAAAATAAAAGTGTTTAGAAGGAGCGGAGGGTTTTTTTTTTAATGCATTTATGCAACGCATGTCCGTTTTAGCGCGATGCATAAACCGTTTTGGTGGAGCTTTTCTGCATCTTCCAGATATTGTCTTGCTCTAATCTCACCTCTGTCCTGTTGCTCTCCTTCCAAGTCAACCAAATACACACACACACACAAGCACACACACCGTCCCAGGCTTCGTTTCCTCTCCTTCCTAATCCTCCTGACAGACAGTGACTGACTCCGGTAAAGAAGATTTGCCAGTTCAGACTTCAGTCCTTGCACACAATCAGGTAATGAAACGGCTATGCACACGATTCCATGTTACGTCTTGAGTGGATTTACACTCTAATGCAATTTGGTGGTGTGTGTGTGTGTTGTTGGTGGGGTGGTGGGTGGAGAGAAAATATTACATTTACAGCGGTGATCTTATTGAGCTTCAGAATTACATTACAGCCCTGGACAGCAGTTTCGAGACACAATGGGTTCATGTGAAAGTGTTCCTAGAAGCGAAGGTAACAAACAAGCCGGGGGGTGTAACCGTGTTAGCATGTTAGTACAGTTCAGTGCAGTTCAGCAAACAGTGAAAGGACAAGATGAACGTTTATTAAACATGTTTTTGTTCTAATCAGATCTCGGAAACAGCGAGGAGCCAAAAATACCTTTAAATCCAGCTGGAGTCCAACGGATTTATCACCTCTCAGGATGTGAGCTAACATTTACCAAGGGCCAGTGCTATGCGTTTTCAAGGACATGGTGCTATTTTATCATGCAAACAATTACCAGTTACTTTCAAATTTGACTTAAAGCACCTTGAAATTGGGCTTCTGTCTCTTTAAGAAGCTCCTGCTTTTTCTGACACCGCCTTCAGGATTTAACGACATTTTACCAGTTTTTCACTGAAATGTAGCTCCTATTATGAACTCAGCAGATGTGCAGTTCCCCCAGGTCTTTGCTAATTGCTGTTGGCTAGTCTGAAGGAGCTGAGTGCAGTTTCCAAGCTCGGGAGCTTGGAAACTGCAGCTCTGGGCCGGAGCTTTGAGGAAAAAGGAGATGTTTGGTGAGACAAAATGTTTAGTCAACCCCCAATGGTTGCCACGGGACATTCAAGGACTGGACTCTTCAAACATCCAAGAAAGGCTTATAGGAACACCCCCACAATATGTTTTTTTTTTTTTTTTTAATTTGAGGTTGGTATAACATTATAACATGATATAAAGCTCAAAAAAGTCAATTTTACATAATACTGCCCTTCAGCCCCAGGAAAATCAACTGTTTCTTACAAATAGCAAAGAATAAATCAGTAAAACTAGTTGTCCACCAGCGTAAAGCTGCCGAGGCGAGAGTTAACGTTTTATTTTCTGGTGGCATTCTCTACCGTTACTGTAATCAGCACTTAACACAATACAGACTCATCACAGAGCTATTAATCAGTGTACCATGCAGTCTAAAGCATCAATACAGCGTTTGCATTACTGCAACAACAACAAAGATCACACCATGACCGTGTCCTCAATCTGCTACTGACTTGGATGGTGGTAACAATGTGTGACTTTTCCTCCGGGGGGGGGGCAGGGGGGGTGAGAAATAGTCACTGCCAAAGTCACTAAACACCATAATTTACAAGAATTAATAAAAAAAATAAAGTGACTGTGTTGAATGGAGCAGATGTCAGGCTGAATGCTAAAGAGGCCCAGACAAGGAAAGCTGCATTAGCTCAATCTGCTGCTATGTGGAGGACCGACCCGTCCAAACTCCCACCAGCTCCCTTCAGTTGCACTTTTTAGCAACTTTTTCAATAAACACAAATGAAACTCATGGGCTTTTAGATTTTTTTTAGCTAGTTTTGGTAATGTGCCAATGTGACAGACGCTGTTGAATATTTCCTCAAACAAGCCCGAGCATGCCTGCCGAATCTTGTGACAGCACGCACAGCAGCAAGCAATCACTGTCCTCCAACATTTACACTAAAACTCAGAACTAGGAAGTTAAAAAAAAAAAAAATATGGGTGTCGCCTAAACAATTTATATGTGACTTCGGTGGTGACCTTTGAAAAAAGAAATAATAATAAAAAAAAGGTTCCACGTGAGACCACTCCGTGTTCCTTCCACTCGGCGGGCCCAAACACATGCATGTTGTCTTAACTCAGAGGCCCCAGCGAAGGAGCAACACTTTAATGTTTATAAAAAAACAAAAAGAGAAGAAGAAGAAAAAAAAAAAGAGGTAGTGAGCTGGAATGAGCCGGAATAGTTTCCCAGCCCTGCCCTCCTCTCCTCTCTCCACATCTGCTGCACTCATGTAAACTCCCTCCTCCCCCCGTGACTCAGAGAAGAGAGGCCCCCTTTCTAAGCCTCAACTCTCCACCTTCTTTGCCCTCGCAGAGCTGACTGTAGGAGCTATGAAAACATTAAAAAAGGGAGTAGAAGGAAGGAGAAGAAGAAGAAGGAAAAAAAACTGGTGTAGGAGGAAGGGAGTTGGATCCCCTCAGTGGTGGGCGATAAATCACAAACACTCTGGGAGCAACAGGACCCTCTTCAAAGAGCCCTTGAGCATGGTTCCTCCCATAGCCCCCCCCCCGGCTGCCCTACTCCCCTCCGCCTAGCACAACGCTCTCGCTCTTCCTCCCCCCCTTCCCCACCAACCTCAGGGCGGCACCTCCCCTCCCTGTTCCTCTCCTCGCCCGAGACACAGAGACTTTTCTTCTTCTTCTCCCTGCGCTAAAATTCCCCACTCGCTCCAGGCTCAGCCCTGCGATGCAGCCATTCAAACGCCGTGCTCCCCCCCCAAAACGCACCCCGGCAAAGAATTTCACAATCGCACCACAAAAAGAGCAGAAACTGGAAACCTGGCAACTGCAGCGGCTCGGAGTTTGAGCCGCCGCCTCCTTCAAAAAGCAAAAAAAAAAAGAAAGAGGCCGGTTTTAATTGTGCTTCATAGTTGTGGCCGGCGCATCCCCCCCAACCCGACCCTCACACTGCTGAAACATAAAATCTTACCAAGTCTTTTTTTTATATATATATCTTAGCATACTTGAAATAAGAAAGTTAACTGAAAAGTAATGTTTCAGTAAGATACAGCAGCTTGTTTAAGGTAAAACATTCCTTAATATTGATGAAAAAGTGAAACCATTTCACTCAAGAGAAAAATGTCTTGCTATAAGTGAAATAATCTGCCTGATTTCCATCAATATTGAGGAATTATTGACTTAAAAAGAGCTCCTATAGCTGTTGAAAAATTATTTGTATCGGATTTGAAATATACCAAGATATTTGAAGCAGAAACTAGACATGTTTTAAAAAAAACAAAACAAAACAAAAAAACAACTTGGTAAGATTTTGAATTTTGCATCATGTTGCAAATACTTCTAATGTTAACAAATAAACTGTATAAGTTTCAGTTATAAAGCAACTGAAAACTGAAAGTAACCAGGTAAGAAAGTGAGCAACGAGGGGGGAGAATATCAGGGGAAAATGTTCCTTTTGTGTTGGTTTTGGTCGGACTGATGGCGAACACTGGGTGCTTTCTCCTCACATGCTCAATCGGTGACATTGTGTTGTTGTGATAGCCACAAATTCAGTCCAACAACGGACACTCTGTGCAGCATTTTGCTTTCTTTTCTTAGGAAAAAAAAGTCCCAAGCTTTTCATATTCAACACTTGTGGTTTTGCTGCTTCGCCGTTCGCACTCTGTGGATCACAGGACGAAACCAAACACACCAAATGACTAAAACACAGTTAAGACGACTGAAAACACAATGACTAAATAATGAGATCATTCATTGGATTTTTCTGGCATTAAATTGTTGTGGGGGATTTCTCCCCCTGTGACGATATTAGAAATAAATAAAGTAAACTTTTGGCTGCAGATGAAACACGGTGGTGGCAGCAACATGCTACCAAACCTAACCATTCTCTGCTTTTGTATAACTAGAAGAAACATATTCCTAAAAAAAAAAAAGAAAATAGTAGCAAAAGGCGCTTTAAAAAACTATCTGCATACTTTACACTTTAAATGCTTTAAATTTATGGCATAAAATACCAATTATTTGCGGTTGCTAAGTAAGGGGAAAACAACAAAAAACAATTGAGAGTTTATAGTTGCATTAAAATCAGTCTAGTCTTTTATTATCTCCTCTGTTTTTCAGAGCCTATGACTGGTTGAATGTCCTGATACCTCAAAAATAAACCCACACACACAAAAGGCAACCTGTTTAAACAAAAAGACTAAAGAACTTCTTTTTTTCTCCTTTTTGCGAAACCAGCTTGCCTCAACATGCTCAGATCCATAGATCTGAGCATTTTTCTTAGCGCCGATAAGGACATTCCAATCTCCCACGATGGAGATTGAGAAGAAAAATAGATGATATCCACAGAGCCACCGTTCCTCTGGCAACCTGAGCTTCGCTCTTTTGGATTCTCATTCAGGGCTAAGTTCAAGTTTGCACTGGTACGTAAAAAATAAATAAATAAAAATAAAATAACAGAAGCTCACCTTGATCCGAGTCGGAGTCCTCTGCCTTGAAGGAACCTGGAGCTACAGGTAAGGGTCTGAGCGGCCTCGGCTTGGGCGTCGGTGGCGAGATCCACTTCTTCCCCACGTACTCCACGTACGTCCCGGGGAAGTCGCCCTTCTCCTGCGTGGTTTCGTTGAAGCCCGGCAGCCAGCCGATCTTCTGCGGCTGCTGCTCCAAGCCGTCGCTGTGACCGAGGGCGACCAGGGCTCCCTTGCTCACCAGCAGGATGTCCCCCACGTGCAGGTCGATGTCCTCCTCCCGCTCCTTCTTGTACTCGTACAGCGCTCTGTACTGGTATCCTTCCACGCTCATGTTGAAAGGGGGTCGATTTATTCTTTTTGGTTTTTTGTCTTTTGTTGTGACTTTTTGGCTACCGAAGACTGAACGCAGACGAAGGATGTCTAGCTTGTCTTCTTGCTCTCACAGATCTGGTCTGACGTTGACGCTCTGCTGCGCTCCTCGTGCGTCGCCGCACGGCGCGTACCCATCAGTGAACGGCCCGCAGCCGTGACGTCGAGCGTGCCTATCCAGACCTGAAAGCTGAGAGGAGAGGCCATGTTGGTCACGGTTTCACCAGATGGCTCCTGCCTACGTCACGTGTGCGCAGCGAAACCTTTTTAGCTAAGCGTCTGAGAAACCGTAAAAGTAGCGGCTAAAGAGGCAGATGCAGCGCGAGGTTCTTCGTAGTTTGATAAATGCGCCACGGTTTTACAGCGTTTACATAAGGGGAGGGTTTAAGTTTATAGGGTGTAAAAGCTTGTGTTTAAGCTAAAAAAATTTTTTTTAACAACGCTGCAAAGAAAATCTGACAAGTACAGGAAGTTACTGTAGTCAGTCTCATAAACTGTTTTCATTAGCTGTGCCAAGAAGAGCTTGTACTGAGTTAGGGGCAAATAAAAACAGCCTAAAATGATTGTAAGCTTCTTCGTCTAAATCAGTTGAGATGTGAAGGAACTGGAGTTGAAACTTTGTGAATGCTGAAACGTCTGGATATGACTGTACTGATCGGTGACGCTGCTAAAGACTGGACACATCGCTCTTTGTTTTATTGTTTATATTATAGATAAAAGCTGCACAAGAAATCTAACTGCAGTCATTACAAAAACAATACTTGAGTACTAGGATAGTATATTTAAATTTTTTAATCTTTCATGCTCAGCATATCTACAACATACATAACCAGCTGGATGGTCTCAACTTCTTTTTACCTCCCACGTTTCATGTATGATTTTTTTTTTTTATGTATATTTGATGTATGTTTTGTAATTCAACAACTGATGAAAAGCCTAGGAGCCTACTGTCAGCCAGCAACAAGTGGGGGAGGAGGAGGGCTGCATTACACTATGCATCCTGCAGCCAGATTAAGAAAAAAAAAAAAAAAGCTGATGACTCTAGCACTTTCTCTGACATTTACACTTTAATTGCGACAAAAGAAAATTACAGCCCTTTAGAATATGGGTAGACATATTTGAATTATGGCTTTCTGTCATTCTTTCAAATATGTGGAGAATTTCAAGGTGGTATTGTTCAAAATGTTGGTAGGATTTCTATCATGATTCCTTACAATATGTATAGTAGACTGTAGATATATATATATATATATAGAGAGAGAGAGCTGTTTGGACATAGATAAATATGTGTGGGATGATAAAATAAGAGCTATTGGAGCAAACATCACTGATATGGTTATTGAAAGAAGGGCACATAAAGTGGAATGTACTTTAGATTTACAGAGGTAAGATAAATTATTGCTTTTTACATGTCAGATAATGTATTCAGTTAGTTTCTTTACCGTCTTTGTTTTGTTTTGTACATACGGATGATGTGTAGTTTTCTGTGAAAGCTATACATTTTTTTTCCAGTTGTATTTTACTGCATCTACCCTGGTTCCCACAATAAGCACATAAAGGGTTGTTGTATAAGGTCTTCAAAAGTTGTACAAAATGTTCTATGCAAATGAAGATTCATCTGATTTGCATAAGTATCCCACAGACAAAGTAGGGTAAGCAAGTTTTTCTTTTGTTTGCGAAATGGTAAAAAGGACAGAAATATATATTATATGCATATATTTTAAAAGGAATAACCAAGTTAGAAATACATGTTTTTGTTTTCTTTTTAAATCCTTCATATGTACATGCATTGTTTTTTTTAATGTTTTGGTGCCACTGAAATATCTCCAGGGCAGACCTCGTCATCTGCCAAGAAGATAAGCGTCTTAAAAGTGAGTGATTCACTGCACTCCAGACTGCGTTATTACTATGAACCGGTTTTTAATGGCTCCTCTTTACCGTCTGTGGCATGCAGAGCTGCACGGCCAACATTTATAACACACGGTTCCTCTCACATGCGCCTTATCGCCTTCCTAATCTTGAAAACACATAGATAACCACAAGCAGTTTTGTTGGATAGTTTGCAAAACGTACTGCAGACTCTATCTTTTGGATAGAGTCCGAACTCGCCAGCAAAAAAATGTTAATGGAGTAGTTCGCTAGCTAAATGGGCAAGAAGAATGAAGGGAAAGACAGAAAGAGAGAGAGAAAGAAAAAAAAAGCTACGTACGAAAGTTAAGCAACGACAGAAAACAGCAAGAGTACAAGGTAACTCCTTTTAAGAAACATTAACTACATAAATATTCGACTTTTGCTAATAAGAACCAGGCGTAAACATTTTAGCTAGTTAACTTAGGGAGTTCGGAGAGTAGGCACTTACCGAGTGAGTATGCAATGCTCCCGCAAACGATTCCAGTGAGTCCTCCTCCTCCCTCCACGTAAAATGGCTTTTAACTTCGAAAAACTACCAGCGAATGGAAGCCAAAACACATCCTTTACCTGCCTGCTTGAAAACGACGAGTCCCCCGCGACGGTCTAAATCCGATTTAATGACTAGAACAAAGTGTTACGACACACACACAGTCGGCGACATAACGGCGCAGCTCCCTGTCCCGAACAAATGTTCCCTTCAACGTCGCCCCCCCTTTGGCCAACGAGGGGGCGAGACCGGGCGTTGACGCTGATTGGTCGAAACAGCTGTCAATCAATGGTGTCATGAAATTGGACCAATCCGGTTCCCGCGAGAGCCGACACTCCCCCTTCTATGTTACTCTCGCAGGCAACATGGAGAGCGCGTATAGAAATTACATAACTACAACTCGTAGCCCCAAAGTTGTACGCCATTGTTATCGTAAGCAACAAGCACAAAGCAATATTATTATTACTTTCGGAAGTTATGAGAGGGGATAAAAATGCAGTAGCAGATTCTGTGTGGCAGGGAGTAGATGTGAATTTGTACAAGTAAAAGTGTGTCATGCTGTATATGTACTTCTCTCCATATGCCTCTCTCTCTATATATATATATATATCTTTATGTCTATCTCTATTTCTGTATCGTAGGTAGGTAGATAGACCTAAAAAAAAGAAGCTTAAAGTTTAGGGTAACTTAAAGCTTGTAAGTCTAGCCAAAATGTTTAATTTAGATCTTATTCAACGAAAGCACCTAATTTGACAATTCTCAAACCTCTCAAATCTTCACAGCACATCTCTGTATATATTCCTAACACCTCCACCACCTGAAAATCCAATAAAATACAGCAACAATTGTGTAAGTGGGAGGGACTAGTAAATCACATTGTAAATGTTCCCATTTTACCCCAGCTTTTTCCCAAAATCTCTATAAATCTGGATGTTTCCGTTTTCATTTTATTGTATTTATGATTGATAAAGACAATCCACAACCAAAGAGCCAAGCACTCAGCGGGGATGGCACGTAAGCATGTCTGCAAGTTTATTGTTTTCACTCTTTTCTGCCAATCATTGCATGTTTTTAGTGTACACAGTCTGAAAATGTTACAGAGAAACCATGTGAGGCTCATGACCATGAATGTGGGTGGCCTAATTAAGGCAGAGAGAGAGAGACAGGGAGACAGAAAGAGAGAGAGAGAGAGGGAAAGAGAGAGATTGCTTGCAGAAATACTCCCATACTATCCTGTCTGTACTAATAGAAACTGTAAGCAGCTTTGTACAAGAGTAGGCCCCTTTTAGTGTTCAGCAGGCAGTCAAAAGGGGAACAAGAATGGCACACAGCAGTATTGATGGTGTTGAAACAATCAGCAAAGTAGGAACTTCAAACTGTTGCTGTGGTGCCTTTGGAAACCCAAATCACACTTCTGATGTCCTCTCTGAGCCACTCGAAATGCATAAAAATGGCTTTTCTTAAAAACGAGCTCCGCTCTACAAGTTGGATTTTCGAATAGCCAGCCAAAAAGGGTTTGGGCAGATATCTCTAGAATAATAAACTGAGCTACAGAGGATGGAGTGATTATTTTGGCCTCCAGACCACACAGTATAATCTCCACCTCCGCCAGCGAGAGTTTACCCCCTCCCCACCTAAAATAATCATGCTCGGATGACCCATCTGCTGCTCTGTGGATACACAAAATGCAACTGTGATCTCCGTTCCCAGACAAAACATTTATTGGATTTGCCTTTTTTAATATTGTCTGCCATACAATACAGGATTATGGATAAGTGTTTCATAAACTCAGTACCCACTATTACTAAATATGAGAAACCACACTGCAGTCGTTTTGGAATAATAAAAAAAAAGGTACACTAAAATCGAAATATCAACAGATCCCACATGGCAACTGAGGTTACTCTTTTATTTGGGAATCGTAAATCCAAGCAAAGATCACATGTGGGGTTCCTCAAGGCTCCGTTCTCGGGGCGCTTTTATTTGACATCTTAATAAACTCTCTAGCTCAGAATACGGGGAACTATTGCATCTCTTACCATAAGTATATTGATAACACACAATTTTATACTATTTATTATTACATGACAACAGACCTTGACAGTCAAATCATTTAGAATTTCTTCCAACTTAATGCTGCAAAGTTTTTCCACAACAACAGATTACTGCGATGAGGTCTTTACTACTCTCTTCAAATCAAATAGAAAATAAGTCAAGCAGTTGTTGCTCATTCAAAATGCTGCTGACAGAGTCCTGAACAACATCAGGAACAAGTCACACTAGTCCTCTAATCAATGCAGTGGCTCTCTGTTTATAAAATGACATAATTTAAAATCTCCTTGGTGATTTACAGGGTGTATTAGTACATCTGTATCATCATTTAGCACTCAGCTTTGATCGTAGTAATCTACAAAGTGGGAAGTGGTCTTATACTGTATGCAGTATGCAGAATGTTGTGCAACACAGTCTGAAGTAGGTCAACAGAAAATGATGTTATAAATTTTGCAAAAGGACTTCTGTCTTTCACCGACAAGATCTGGCAATAGCAAATTAGTGCTAAAACGATTCGTTTCAATCGTCCAAGCACCAAATGAGGCATTCTTCTGCTGAAAACTTTGACAGCTGGGTTTCTCTTTTCTTCCAAAATCCATCAGAAATAATTTGGCTTTGCAGAATAAAATACTTTGTGGGCTGTCAGATGGCGGAGTTAAGCTGTGGCTGCCTGGCAGTGGTTTCCTTTCATGTCATAACACTGGATGCGCCTCTTGTACAACTCCTTCTGTCAGCATTGTGCTCCTTAAACCAACGTCCTTTGAATTCACATATTAGTTCAGTGTGTTGGCCTCTTTGGTTTTTATTAATCCCTCCTCATTCCCCATTCACAGTTTCTTTTATGTTTTTGAGCAAGCCGAGAACTTTCACGTGGACTACCCCATAACGTTCACCGACATGAGATGAACTTCTGAAACACATCACCCACCAACGGCTATTCAAACAAACCGCTCTCCCCTTCAAAAACGGGGGCGGGGGAGAATACTTCCTCTTCATGCTTTGGTTCCTTTTTTTAAACACTGGAATAGTTTTTTTTTTTATTCATGCTGGTTCGCTGCATCATCCTACCTTTGCTTAACAGTGTTTTGAAATCACAAATAGTTATGCAATTAAATGTGTCATACATACCTTTAAATAAAGCTGAAAAACTAACCCTGAAGATGCTTTCCTGTACTTCTTACCACTCTCACCAAGACAGCTGAACATGACATTAAATTGGACATAATCAGAATGTGTTTGAGATTATCCAAACACAAATTATATTTAAAGTCCTTTTTTTGTTGTTTTTTTTTTTGCCAAGGTTAAAATTGAGTCAACATAAAACAACCTTGTACAGCCCTCCCATTTGTCCTATGCAAGTCTCAACCCGTGACTTAAACACTGGCTCCAGACAGACATTCTTATATGGGGAAGTTATGGGAAAACTCTCCCTCTGGAAAATGTAAACAGACAGGTTTGAAAGAGCAACAATCCTCTCTCTCTGACCTTGGTATCACGACTCGTATTCATGCAGACGTGTCAGGAAACACTTGACCTATGAGTATGGTTGAGAGCTGAGTTAGTTGTAAAGGAGCAAAGAAGAAGAGAACGCAGAGAGACAGAGAAAAGAGATGAAGAGAGACAAATGGACAATGAGTCACTGACCAGTCAACACACTGTGCCAAGAAGCAGTGCCCAACACACAAGTTGGTTTCACTTATTTATGACTTTTAGATGTACTGCTTTTCCATTTCTCCATTGTCTTGCAGGGTTGAGATGGTGGCTATCTCCAATGGGGTACACCCAAGAAGAGCTACACCAAAATCATTTGTATGGCAGCATTTTGGGGTTTCCAGTTGGAACCACAAATGCAACAGAGTGACAGACAAGACAAGGCAAAGGTGAAAGTACTCCAAGTTGTTTAGAAAGCTTTGCTATAACAGCCACTGGGTGGATGTCTAATGGTACGTTAAGCTATAAAACACTCTATCAGCTGGAATTGAACTGAAAACAAATCAAACAGATCAGCTTGTTGAGTTTGTGGAAATCTAAAATCCATAAAAATGCAGAATGAAAACATTTTCAAAGCACAGATTTGAAAGAAAGTTAGCAAACGTTCTAGCAAAGAAGTCAGCAACTGTCCTAGTGAGGAAGTTAGTAAACGTCCTGGCAAGGGGTCTTTCTCTCCATATATTTTCGTTCTCAATAATTAAATAGCCATGACTTTTTCGCACTGAAGCTTAAATCAATCAGTACAAGCGAGTTTGCTACAGACCGTCAAGTGGCGCCGTTTTCTCTCTCTTTTAGTTTTTTGTGTTCCTAATTATACACCCTCCATTTCTAAAACTACTCTGTCACTTCATGAAAGCACAAGCTTTCGTTTGGACGTCCTCTGTTATAAAAGTGCAGTCTCTCTAATTATTCATTGACTCATCACATAAACCTCTTGCTGACTTTTCTTGTGAATCATTTTTAGAGAAGGTCACATTTCAGGTGTTCTCAAGCCTTAGTGTAAATAAGCGCGCCAAAGCATTGGTGTTTTGCAGAAAATCACAACATTATCTGCATTTTATGCACGTAAATGTTGACATGTTTGTAGTTTAAACTATTGGCCTTCTTTTCAGGAAACACATTTCTGACTCATGTAATAATGGAGAGTTAGTTATTGTTATGGGTGGATCCATGCATCTCCTCCAGAGTGTTTCCCTAAATGTTGCTCTCGAGGACACCAGTCATGGTGTTCTGGTGCGTCTACATGCAACTTTTGAATGACACTCCGTAAAATATTCAAAGCATAGGATATTTTTCTTTCCTTAAAAACTCGATGTTCCTCTTATGTCGAAAGAACAACAATTTTGTAATTACGGTGTTTCTATTAAATAAGAAGCACAATTAAATGTTTGTTTTTTTTTTTGCTTGCTTTTTTTTATGATGTGGACCATGGGAAGAGTAGCCATTGGCTAACGGGGATTCAAACAAATAAACAAAGAAAATCACACGAGTAGAAGCTTATTCACACAATAACTCAATCAAAAGCTTACAGCACCATCATCCTCCCACCACTTCCTGCCATCTTCTTCTTCACCTTTTCCGGAAGTAGTGACATTCAGCTGTTGATCACTTGACTTGTGAGTTTTGCAAAAATACACTAATTTGGATACAGCTGATAAACCACCTCATCCATACAGAAACTTTATCGAAAACCTTTTATTTTATTTTTTTTTTCAAAATTGGCGTTTTCCCTCAGTGTTTTTTTTTCTTTTTTAATATTTCAAATTTGCACAATTTTATGGTTAATTGTAAACAAAGCTACTGTGCAATTTTCAGACTTTTGTGGCAGAAGAAAAGATTGGTGGATAAGATGGGTTTCACTTGTAAGTAAAGTCTGTAGCTGTAAAGTCTGTACCTTGAATACGTTTCAAGGGAAACGTATTCCCTTGAATACGTTTGTAAGATGCTCTAAAACCCGAGTCCTAATCCATGCATATAATCCCACAAATCATCTCTTTTGTTCTAAACCTGTGTTGCTAAGCGGTAAAGTCACACGCTTTTGAAAGTTGCTACAACCTAACAAACCAAGGTCAGAGAGTGAAAAGAAAAAGAGAAAAAGAAAACGAAGTTTTATGCAGTCGCCACATGCGAGCCGAAAATAAATTTAAAACACCCTCTAACTTCTGCCTCGCATTAACGAGGCATCTTGGAAAAGAGCTCGGCGAGATGATTAATGGATAATGTTGGCAGGCTGTAGTGGAGACTTCTGGGAAATCAGTGACACAGAATAGGAGCCTGAGCTGTCATTTGGTGTTAGTCTCTGAGAAAAAAAAGAAGAAAAAAAAAGCACGCATCTCCTATCTTTTCTCAAACGGTGACAGAGAAGTTTTGAAAAAGATATTGCAGAAACAGAGTTTTTTTTCTGAAACTCGTTGAAGTGGAAACTATTTTCCATGTAAGTGAGACTTCTTCCCCTTGTGGTTTGACGAAACTTCTCCATTCTCACCGTCTCTTCTTCATGCAGCCTCCCCTACGGCTGACACGTCCCTGACCGAAGAACATGTTGGTTCAAACATCGTCTCTGCTGCACGGCTGCAAACCGTGAAGGGCCAGAGGTGGTGACATGTCACAGAGACAAAAGAGAGAGAGAAAATAAAAGAAAAGAAAATAGGCTGCATCATGTGGGGAGTGGAGGTGGGGGAGGCAGGAGCAGCAGTGAGCCAGCCGGTGCTGGAGCGGAGGTCCCCCTGTTTGATGTGCACGCACGGAGAGGAATGACCTAGTTCAGCAGTGACATGTTTACGGCCGATGAGCACAGGCCAGTGATTTAGCTCGTGGAGATTGCACCCTTGCTTCAGGGCCCTCTCATTTGGAGCGCCTGGACTTGAAATCATTCAGGGAGATGAGACATGCCTCTTGTTGGATGGAGCCCGAAAAGTCCTCTGTCAAGTCAGCGTCTGTCAGAACAACAAGGAAAACATTCAGACTGACACAAATGATCCTGTGTGTGTGTGTGTGTGTGTGTGTGTGTGTGTGTGTGTGCGTGCGTGCGTGCGTGCACATCTCTCACTTTAGTACTCTTTCTATTTTTGACATGACAGCAGAGTGACGTGGCTTAGCGATGGGTTAAAATACGTTTCCGCTTGATTTGTATTAAATTCATCCGTAGGTTTTGTCTCGCCCAAAGCACAGTTTGAAGTTAGAGTCTGGTAATTCGGCAACTTTAAGTTGTGCATTAATTATTATTATTATTTATTTATTTATTTATTTTTGCCATTTTGCAAAAACTGGCGAAAATGAAAATAACAATTTAAAGACCGTAACAAGTCCTGCTTGCAGCAAGGTTGTTATAGCTAAAGCTAACAAAAATAAGGAAAACTGAAATTGAGAAAACATTTTTGTTAACGGACATAAATAAGAACGGTAACTAGTGGGAAAAAACTATCATATGAAAAATGAACTAAAACATACTGAATTATCAATATAACATGATTCGTTTTCGTGTTAATGAATCTATTAACTAGCCTTTTGTTAAATTATTGTGAAATTGATTTTTTTCCCTTCACACAGGCACTTTAAGTCAGCTGTTGGGAAATGACGATAACCCACAATCCTCCTGGCTCCATTTATGCTGGTTCACAAAATGGTGGCAGCAAAAGTTACGATATAACGCCAGTCAGTTGATTGTTCCACAATATTTAATACATTTTTTTTGTTAATGGTATCTTCTGTTTGAAAGTATTCATTACACAATCAGTGTATACATAATCACGATACAATACTTTGACCTTTTTGAATTCTGGACCAAAATATGAAAAAGCTAAAACTTAAAACTACTCCTATAACTAATAAAAACTAAACTGAAACTAAACAATATTTAAATAATAAAAACATAATAGAGAAACAAAGTACGAAACAAGCAATGAGCATTACATTTTGTCACATGGCATCATGAAAATCAAACAAATACACATCATATATTGATCAATGTTCCAGTTTTTATGAATAAAACAACTCTAAGCAGGTGAGCTTTTAGCATTGATTTAAAGGAACTCAGTGTTTCGGTTGTTTTGCAGTTTTCTGGATGTTTGTTCCAGATTAGGGGAGCATAACAGACAGTATATTTATGGCTTAAAATGAAGGTGTCAAACTCATTTTCGTTTTGGGCCAAATCAAGGTCATGAATGCTCTTAACGTGCCGGTTGTGGCAGAATGTATTGATAAAACCTGTTCACAAACTGTTAAAATATCAATGAATTCTTAAAATTAAATATCATTGAGCATTTTTTCAGTCCCCTGCAGGATCTTGTTATTCCTTTTGTGTTTTTTTGCAATAAAAATCTTAGCATTTACGTTAGTAATTTGGAAATATTTGCGATATTTATTTATGAAGGTAAATGCAACCTTTTATTACTCCCTGTATCGATCATGGACTATAATCTGACTACAATTAAGGCTGGAGCAACTGTTTTGTACAAGTAAAGTTTTTGACAATTTCTGAGAAAAATCTCGTATAAACTCCCGATTATGTACTAGCGCAAAAAAAAGTGCGAGGATTTATTGATTTTTGTGTGAATTTCCATGATAACTCTCAGGAAACAGGTGGGACTGATTTGATATAATTTGGCAGTAAGCAGATAAAAACTCCATTGATGTTATTGATGACATAATGTGTAAGCACACGTAGTGTTTAGTCTAGAATCTAGAGGGCCACATAAAAAGCTACAGCGGGCCAGATTTGGCCCACGAGCCTTCAGTTTTACACATGTCAGCCTTGACCTAAAATGAATTTACAATCTGTGGGAAGACTTTGGAGCTCATAGACACTCCCCATCTAATCTGATGTTCAAAGCAGGTAGAGACCTTCAAACAGACCTGCAGCTCTAGATGGACAAAAAAAAAAAGCAATTACATAACAAATTGTTATGTAATACATAAGCATGAAAACCTATTCAGATTTTGAAATATGAATTTTTTCCCCCCCATACACTTCTCAGTTGTGTACTACTATATGTTGGTTAAAATAGATTAGTAATTACAATGTGAGAAAAAATGAGAAGATGAAAAGGTACAAATAATTTTTGCAGTGCTGTTGAGCTCATTGATGTGGTAAATATTACCATGAATAATTTTTTTTATCTTAAATGCAAAATGTATCTATTTTTTGTTACAGTTTTGGCACAATCACTGCTCTGTTTGTTGTTCCTTCCGCAAATGGCCTATTTTTGACTCTGTATTCTCCTGTTAACAATTAATGGGTCACTAAATGAGCTGATGATTTACTGTTTCAGCCCTGCTGCTTTTATGATCAGTCAAAAATGACGTTTCAACAGAGCATGTGTCATTCAGTGCATTTATCAGAACCTGGTAATACCATAAAAAAATTTTAAAAAGTCGTTTTTGTTTATTTTATTTTACATTCAAAACCTTTCCAATCAAAGGTTAGCACTGGGGTCTCTTAAAAAATAATTGACTATTGAGAGATTCAGTAGCTGCACAGGGAGCTTTGCTAAGTGCCTCTGCCTCCACTAATTTAAATTATTTATTCCGGACGTGAGAAAAATAGATCAGGCGTCTTTTCCAAATCGTTAACTCATAAACCCTCCGATTGCTTCTCCTTCTCTCTGTGAAAATGAAAAGTGGAAGGTTTAGAAATCACTCTCACAATCTGTCAAATTCAGCGTTTCTTCCAGAGGCGATCTCTGTATATTTCTCAGGTTTTCATTCAGAACCAACACTAAAATTGACACTTGAATTAAAGACTGTAAGAAAAATCAACACTTGGCTATAACGCACATAGAAAATCGGTGGAAGGCTGCTCTGTGAACGGTTGCTACGGGAGATTAAAGAAGTTCTCAAACCTCAAACGTGCATGAAAGAATCAAAGCAACGCTCCAGGTTTGTTTTTGATGAGGGAATAACATTATAACATGATGTAAAGCTAAAAAAAACAGTCAATTTTACATGACACTGCCCCTTTAAGTTAATCTCTCTCACAGGTTGTGAGTTACAACGTCTGTTGAAGTTGAGAGAGTAAAAGAAGTTGAGAAAGAGGGGGATTTTAGTAGAAGAGAAGGGAAGATGAAGGTGGTGAAAAGCGAGTGAAGACAGAAGGTGGAGGTGAAAATCTTTTCTGGGGGATTTTCCCAATAAAGATGCCAAGCTAAGTTAGGATCGTATTCTTAAACTCTGTCTTTCACCATCGGAAAGAAGATATTTACGAGACATGTTTGACACCCAGACGGTTTATTTCGTCCCCCACCCCGGACTGGGACACCTCTAAAGAAGTTAATCCAACCGGGTGTTTGGTCCTTTAAAGGCATCTTGAAGTGACCTGAAGCAAAAGCGGTTTCCGTATCTGACGGGTCAAATCCGACACGTCCATGTGCACTCCAGTCATTTTTATATTTTTTAAATAATACTTCATCCACCTCCCCCAATTCAGGAGGTTGCAAGTTCAGCTGCAATAATGAATCTTAATTCTTCTGCCTGTGATTACGTGGTGTTTAAGGTCATGTGTGAGTTGCCACAGGGCCTGCATGAAAGCCTGAGCATATTCATTTTTTCTGATTAAAGCCTCTGATCAAGGGGCCCTTCCTCTATAATTACAGCCAACCCCGCAGCCTCTCTTCTTTGTGTGACCCGAGTTGTTGTCAAGGCAACAACCAAATTAAATACGTCTCCTATGGGGAGTAAATATACCCTTGCTCTAAATATGTAATCTTGTTTGATGTGTTTGCCACAGAGCGCTCTCTCGGCGCTGGAGGAGGGAATCGTTGGCGGAGATCAGGACGAGTGGAGGGCGAGCTTCTCCTTTTTGACATCGATGATGCGGTTACAGGGGCGCAGCGGAGTCGATCGGGTTGGGGCGTGAAACACTTGAACACCGGATTGAGAGATTGTCTTTTCAGCCGAAAAACCCTGTTTCGCGGACAACAAGCGGGGTGGATGTGTTCCGTTTTGAATAAGAAACCGGCAGCACAAGATGGAAAACCGGATAGACCTGCTGATTGTTGTGCTGCCACAGAGAAACTACTGCAGAACACATTTTTTTTACACATATTCCAACAGTTTTGCTATTCTTTCTATTTCCTTGTATTAGTGCTTAGGTTTCCTTTTTTTTTTTTTACATGTGAAACAAAATTCACATTTTCCACATTTTTCTAACTTCCATTCACAACCTCTTAAAGGCTTATTGCCACATCAGGCACTTTTTCTGGCAATAAGTTAATATTTTTAGCGTCTGGAAAGTCAGCCCTTTAAAAAAAAAAAAACCTCTGGAATGTAACGTCACAAATCAACAGGTACCTAGCAACCACATAGGTGTGTCACCCATCACCTAGCAACCCAAGCAGAGCTCCAGCACATCTGCTCAGCTGGTTTTAACCGCTGTTGCACAATGGCTGATGGACAAGATAAGTGTTTTGTCTTCTAGAAATCATTTGCTTCCTTGTTGTTTCATGTGGAGGAGGCTCCACTTCTGCTTTTCAAAGCTGTGCGGTTGTGTAATTGCGCATCTGTTTGGAGCCATTTTTGCATGTGTAAGCATTGAGTTTGGGGGCGTGGCCAGCTGGAGCTAATTTGGATTTAAAGTGACAAGAGGCCCTAAAACAGCTAATTTTGAAACTAGCTCAAAGTAGATAGCGCTGAAGAAATCTCATTTGTCTTAGAAATATAAATTGTACTTAGGAAAGTACAAAGTAAGATAAATAATTTTATGGCAAAAATGTAATGAACATGTTTAGTATAGCCCATGGACCTACTCTAACCTGTTCGCATTATAGCTCAAACTTAAAAATGGGTAATTTTAGGAAGGATAGTAAAGTGTCTACTGTATGACAAGATACAAATGTCTATGAATTAAATTTTCTAAATGTGACATTTCATAAGTTAGTACTTCAACCCTATTCCATTTTCAAGGGATCATCCTGGGAAGTGCTTAACTCCACACACACACACACGCACACACACACACCACTCTATTCCTGCTGCTGACCCTTAGGATCTGTCCTGCTATTTCTCACCTATATCCCAAATTCGTCATAGCCACACAGCGAAGGTTTAAAACTGTCAATTTGAATTACACAACGAGGCTATAGGATGTGGCTGCAAATTGAGTTTCCCAGGAGACACCCATCTGACGCTGTCGTAGTTTGAGGCAAACTGTAAGAAAGGTTCCTGGAAAGACTTGATGCTCCCGGTTTATCACCAGCCATCTTCAGGGGAAGTTGTTCTGCTGAAGAGGTTATAAGGAGTTAATGTCTTACCTGCCGGAGAGGCAGGCCTGGCGCCATGGGCGGGCATTGGGGGTATTACCCGCCCACAGAGTCAGCCGTGCCCCCCTGGACTGGAAGCTGTTTGTTGTTTTTACCTTAAAGTGGCCAACTCTCTCTTATTTCTATGTCGATTTGATGCAATAGGGGCATCCGCACTTCCTAAGATCTGTACCTTCTGTCACTTTTTTTCAGCAGCTAAAACCTTTTAATCCGTTGTTAACACGTCGTAACCTGCTTTTTCGAGCTGCCTTCAAATGCAACGTGAGTGCTAAGAAGTTATGAATCTTCTCCAGGCTGTTAAAATTATTTGAAGGTACAGAATCAGCCCAGTACAGGTTCACATTCTCAAGTGAGAGAGACTCACCTGGTATAAAGATAATTAATTACATTTATTAATTTAATCAAAGTATGTCATGAATATGTGTGCATGTATTCCATCTTAAGTCCAGAGCATACTAGTTTTTTTTGTTGCTTTTGCCACCACTAGATGATATGCATGTAGGATATAATATAAACAGCACTATTCAGAGATGCAATGAGTTTGTAGCAGCTGTGCGAATTATCTAATCATCTGTTGATTTGCAGCAGTCCACATTAATAGCAGATATAGAGGGCCCCAAAATAAAATTCAGCTTAGTCCCCATGGAGGTTTGGGCCGGCAGCCCTGATACCAACATCTCCAGAAAACATATTAACGATTGTAGCATGTGTTACACACACCAGGACGGGTGTCAGTGTAACAGATGCTGATTTTCCTGTAAAAAGTAAAAAACAGGTAGGAGTGATGAGGCAGAAACAAATCTGTGCTTTGCTAATCCTCCTGAAATCAGTTCTGATTAAACATTTCCTAACAGCGCCAAATCTGATCTTTATTCAAAATAATCATTGTGTCCATGTTGTTTTCTTTGTCATTCTAGACAATATACTTATTTCTGTAATAAACAGTTTTAGATCATTTAATACAAGGGTACAGCTTATGTCACACACTTAAGTCTCAGTATAACCCCCATTTGTTACCCCATATGCTACTGCATAAAGAATATATAATGTATTTGTATTTTTTATCTGTACACCAACATGTTCACAGAAAGACACAATATAGCTAAACAGATTCGACTCATGTAACGTAAAAACGATATAAACAACACATTACTTTCCAACAACTTCCAGAACCGTTTTATTTCATAGCTGATAACGGTGATATATTAAGCAATCTGTACATAAAAACAGATCACAACAGCTCCTGTACAGTAACTTTATAGCTCAGCTAACTAGAACCGCCGTTGTTCTTTTTCCTCCCGGCCCGTTAGTTCAGTTGCTATGACAACAGTAAATAAAACACAAAAGGACTTTAGAGGACTCGTTTTCGTTATTTAGCATAAATCCTGCTGCAGGCTAATGCTAACAAGTCCAAGACCAAGGTGGCCATTTTTTTAACCATTAAACAAATCCAGTCTCCAAACAATGAAAGCAGTTTATGCCAAAAAATTTTTTATGAACCTCTAAACCATTAGCATGTTTACTCTGGGTGGTTATTCAGACAGAAAATTGAGGTTGGAGGCATTGCACCAACAATCATCTTCCTGAACGAAACATGTGCTTGAAAATGAGTCTGTTACGATCACAATAACTGTGTTATATAAACATAAAAATGTATAAAAATCCAAAATGTTACAGCAGTCCAAGGTAATTCTTCTCTTTTTTGGACTCTTCCTTACCTTTTGTAATATAATTACTTTGAACAAAAATGCTTCATGTTTAATTCCCAGTACATGTTTTACTCAGGAAGATTATTGTTGATGCGCTACCTCCAGTCTCCAGTTTGACTGTAAATACTGCACATACCGAGTGATTATAACCTTTAAACTACATCTTAACTCAAAGTACAAAGTATATTTACAGCAGCATGCATAGTTACTAATATAATACAAGAGATTAAACTAGTTTCTTACATTTCAGCATTCTAATTTTATTAATACAGGTTTCTGGACAGAACTGAAACTCGACTTGCAAAAAATAAGCAAACGCTCACTGTCTGTGAAAGTCAATCCCTTACAGACAAAATAAGTGTTCTACTAAAAGGGAGAAATCAGTAAATGTACAAGTGGCAATCATTTAAAAATAACATAAAACAACAAAAAAAGAAAAAGTTTACCACATTATTTCATCATTTTAAGTCAAATTATGATGGAAAACGAAGGAAGAAATGCATCTAGAGTATTACCATGTATATTTAGGCTATGTGCTAAATAGGAGAGAAACAAAACGAGGAAGTTTCTTCAGAACTTGATTATCTTTAACATATCCTGAAACTGTTTTTTTAAAGGCTAATTTTAACATGACAGCGATTCATAAAAAGATTGCTGCTTGTCAAGCAATCTGTAAACGTGGCCAAAAAGTAAAAAAGACAGCTCTCAATGTTTGTAAGACAGCATGTAAATCCTGATTTTCACTCTCTTTCTTTAGGCTACGTTTGGAGAGTTTTATTGGTCTAAAAAAATAATAATAAAAAAATCCCCTATTTGATTTATTTTTCTGTCCTAAATATGGCTAATGACTCGCCAAGCTAAAATAGCCGTAAGAAATACCCTTTGGAGGCCCACCGTTGAGCTGCACATTAACTACTGCATATAAAAAATAATAATTTTGAAATGCAAAAAAACACATGAACAAGTGGAGTGTTGTAAAAGGAGTCGGAGCCCAAAGAGCGACCTCAGCAGAACCTATGTTTAAACTCATGAAAGGAATGTTATTTTCACCATACAGACCTGAAATGAGCAGCACAAACAGGGGGAATCCCAGAGGCTGCCGGACTGGAGCAGCAGATGGTAAGAGAGCCGCCGAGGGCAGAAGGAGCTGAAGGGAGTTAAACCTCTCTGACATGAAGGGAGTTGGCTCTGGAGGCCGGGCCGAAGCCTCCTGTCGCCCCCACTGGACGTTCAGTTCCCACTGCGGGGTTAGGTATCAGCTTCCAGGGGCATGATGGGAAAGGCTCTGCATATGTGCATGAGGTGGACCATCTGGCTTCAAACACAGGAGATGGGAACAGGGAGGAGCATCCATCCATCACACCAACACAAACACAAGCTGATCAATAGGTGTGAAGAATTTTGAGGGTTCCAGAAGATTAATGCTTCATCTTCAGATCCCGCCGTTTGGAGAACGTGGTGATTCTGACATTTGTGAATCGGGATTTAGTAGCAGAGGCAGGATGTGACCTGTCTGGCTGAAGACATTTGGGTGTTGAACTGAAGAGAATTAGGGTCACCGAAAAAAAGTAAATCAGATTTTTCCTCAGATTTTTATCAGATTCTGTCATTTTTTCCCATCAGAATCCTGATTTTAACCACAGAATTTAGAGTTTAATCTAATAATTCTCACATATTTTCAACAAAATTATAATGTTAATCTCAGAATCCTGACATTAATATCAGATTCTGACATTTTTTCATCAGAATCCTGACTTTAATCTCAGACTTCTGGCTCTAATCTCAAAATGTAGAATTTAATCTCAGAACTCTCACGTTTTCATCCAAAATATGATTTTGATCTCAGAACTCTGACATTAATATCAGATTCTGACATTTCTTCATCACAATTATGACTTTAAACTTCTATGATCAAAAGTCAGAAACCTGAGATCAGAAAAAAAGGCAGAATTGTGGGATTAAAGTCAGAGTTCCAAGGTTACATTTTCTGGTATCCAGCATTCAAGTGAGTAAAAATAAAACAAACTTCGTTAACAAAATCTTGCTCTCGTCCACATTATTTGTAAGGTCTTATAAATTGTAAATTGAGGAAAGGAAACTGTCTTTTCAGCATAAAGTCATCCATGTTTTTTCTTTTTTCTTTTCGGTGAGATCGCTGCCACAGCACATGATTCCAACACATGCCGTGAAAGGCATCACGCTCATTTCAAGTGTCGAAATTCCCATAAACCCACATCGAACCATGACCAGGTTCTTCTAGGAAGTTGGAGACGGGAGAATGTAGAAATTTAAGACAGAACAGCTCTGGATGTCACGAGAGGGAATAACAGTACCAGACATACGAGTATTAATAAACTAATCATGAGCTTGTTTGCTAAGCTAAATGCTTACGCCACTGGAAAAGATCCACAAACATCTTTCACTCACATCGAAAGCAAATTCGGAGATGCACTCTAGATAAAAATATCTAACTTATGCGTCAATATCATCATGAAAATGTTTGTATTTCTAATCTACTGGATTGGAATAAGTTGATCGGGGTTACGTTTAGCTGTTTTAATGCACAGTGTAGAATTTCCAGTTTGTTATCCAGGTAAATTGGATGAGATAATTGTGGAGAATAAGCTCTGATCAAGCTAAGCAGATAAGTTTCTTTAAGCAA
Organism: Poecilia formosa; assembly: GCF_000485575.1. Classification (NCBI taxonomy): domain Eukaryota; kingdom Metazoa; phylum Chordata; class Actinopteri; order Cyprinodontiformes; family Poeciliidae; genus Poecilia; species Poecilia formosa. Next base: position 233,708 of record NW_006800328.1, read on the forward strand.
AGCCACTTTCCTTATTTGGCGTCAGACTTATCGGGGCAGACCGGAGTGACACAGAGAAGGAAAAGCTTCGGAGTGCCATGGGAGAGGAGTGAGAGTGAGCAGCTCGGCTGAAATGTTTGGTTACGTTTATTAGTTTATGCAAAAGGAAACATCCAAGATTTCATTTCTCTTAAAAAGCTTTGTCAAGTAAAGTTTTTAGAGTCAAAATATCTTGGTTGTGACTCTAAAATTCCTACCTCGAGCATCTTGCCTGTTTGTTGACTGGTTATGGATCATTCATTAAAGTAGAGGTATGTAACTTTTATTTTTAAAAAAATAAAAAAAAAGTTTGAAGAAATGCAGTGCTCACGGTCAAAAACAACCAATCAGGGTCAGGAGGAGGGTCTTAGCACTGTCAATTGTGCTCATGACTGCGCTGCTAAATGCACTAAGCAACTCACCGATACAGGAAAACTGTTTATCCGCCGTCATCGGTGGCCATGCTAATAGCCTTAGTATTCACGAACAAGCTCTGCTAGCTGTACCATAGCAGAGAGCAAGGAGGCAGAAAGAGAGGAAATGAGTAGTGCCACATGGAGGTTGACTGACAGCACTAAGACCTGCCTCCTGGCTCTGATTGGTTATTTCTAGTTAGCCTTGCAAAAGCCAGAAGCTAATTATTTTTCACAAATTATCTGTCTCATAAACTGCCACTACACGGTGACAGCTTCAACAAATGTGCAAAAACAATATGTTAATATGTTTTTGTAAAAGTGACAAATATAACAAATATGACAAAACCATTTATTTTTCATAAAAGCTGCATACCCCAGCTTTAAACAAAGTCAATAATTCCCAGGGGACAGGTTTTGCTTTTTTGTTCCTGTCCTGAATGATTGATGTAAATAATTAGCAGCTACAGCTCCATTTGCGGTTATTCTTAATGACCCAACGATGCCACCGTCTCCAATCATTTAAAACAGAATCCTCTGCCAGAACAAATTGAACCAAGCACCTCTGGAACCGGAGCACTCCCTGTTAGAAACGCCTCGCATGAAAGAACAGAAACACGTAATTACCCGAGAATGTGTCACTTGGACACGTTCCCACCTTTTGACAAGACGGTAAGCTTTCCCGATGGCAACCATTAAACACTCTTTCAGCAGTGAGTCTAATATTAGAGGAGCTCAGTATTTAGTCTGGCTTCATGGCACAGGCCAGGACAGGTCTGCTACGGCTGCAGGCTCCAGCTGGGGCCGCAAACAGAATAGCACAATAAAGCAGGATCGAGCATTGTCTGACATATATTATTAATTCTGCCGCCGAGTTCCCCGCCAGGGCATGACTGACATTTATGAACGCGGCTCTGAGGCATGTCGTCCTTCCTGGAAGAGGGATAAAAAAATTTTAAAATAAAATTTAAAAAAAAGATATTGGAACTCACTCCGCCTGTCTGATAAGCAGTTGGCAGCAGCGCAGGCCTCAGAAGGCATTCATTATTTATCTTAATCCTCGTCAAAGATTAAAAACAGGAGAGTTCAAACCTTTTATCCCAATAACACTGCTGTTCGTCATATTCACACAGGGGTGTTTTGGTTAAGATCACAGTCGCAAAGACGAGACATCTAAGGTTAAAGGTTAGAATCATGTCTACGTATACGACTTTCTTTGGTACAGGAAGTACTTCCTGTTTACTCTCTTTGTTTTTCTTTCTCATACTCCTGATTCTTGCCCTGATTTAGTTTTCCCCAAAACAAAGTACAGGTGGGCTGATGCATATGAGGTTTACTTCACCGTAATAAATACGGCTTTACTGTACGAGACGGTAAGGTGAAACATACTGGCAACCATCCCTTTAATGTTCTGAAATCTTAAAGGGACACTGTTATATGTTTTCAAAGCACTTTGTGCCATTTTATAGCACAATCAAGTCACTATGTTGCCTTCAGTTGTTATAAAAATGTCATATATTATCAAATATGATTTAAAAGAACCTCGACTTCTTGAAATTGGGTCTTTGTCTCTTTAGAAACTCCTGCTCTTTCTGAAACTCCGCCTTTGGAAAGTCATCTCAACATTCTCCATTAACCCTTTAACAACATTTTTACTAGCGTTGCACTGAGCAGTAGCTCATGTAATGAGCTCAGAAGATGTGGAGTTCCAGCAGGTGTTTGCTAATTGTGGCTAGCTAGTCTGAAGGAGCTGAGTGGCGGAGTCACGGGAAAGCATGGAAACTTGGAAACTACAGGCGGAGCTAGGTCTACCAAGTCGTTTTGCACAGCTGAACGGTTGCCAAGAAAAATTAAAGGATTTCTCAAACATGCGTGAAATAATCAAAGCAACACTCTAGATGTTTTTGATGAAGGAATAACATTACAACATGTTGTGAGGCTCAGAATTTCACACAATACTGCTCCTTTTGAACAAATATTAAGTCAATGCTGCGTATCAGGGTGAAAACAGATTACATCTGCTGCGTCTTGAGCTTTATTGTGCCGTTTCTTTAAAGGGACGCGCAACGTCACATCTTCCACTGATCCGATTTCTTACCATAGAAGTTTTTTTCCCCAAATCACTTCAGACATAAGTAATCTTGTCACTTCTTGGGTTTCTATTTCTGGGCCGTGTCCTTGTTTACAAACACAGCTTTGATTTTTCTGCCTTAAAAGGCCGTCGCAGCGGAGATAATGGCGTCGCTTTAGACGTGTCTTGGGAGCGCACCGTATCAGATGTGGCGTGAGGAGGAATATTAGACGGTTCCAGTCCGTGTTTAGAATCAGACATCCTGTCCCTTCAGCTCCCTGCCAGACTCATTAGGAAACTTCTTTCTAACGTTAAGAGGAGAAAATGAATCACCTTAGGGGTCAACGTCTAGCTCGTACTGTGTATTTTGCTTGAAAATGTGATATTTTTATCATTAAAATAGTCAATTTTTGGATTCAGCTTTGGATGCTGAGCTGCGGTTGTTAACAATTCCTAGAGCTAGAGCATATTGACAGAGTACGCGTTTTAAGTATTTAAGTAGGACACAGCAGAAATAGGAGAAATGTATTATTTAGTGGCTTAGTGACACATGACTGGAATCTGGGAATTCATAGAAGCACTTTACTGGGCAGAGAAATAAGATTTAAAGTAACGTAAAGGTTTTATCTACAAGCGGCATCAAATTAGGAAACAATACAAATAAATATAATACAAAATCCTTAAAATACAAATAAATAATGTTACTACTACTAGCAATAAAAATAACAGAATATTCTATACATCATACTTGCCTCTTTTTCGTTTTCCTATTTCTTAAAGTGACATTCATTTCAAATTCATCTGCTGTAGATCGTTTGATTAGGTGCCAAACATCTTCATTTGTCTTCCTGGATTCTTTTCATTATTATTATTTTTTAAATACCAACAATATGCTTTTTTGGACAGAAAAAAACAAAGACAACCAAAGACTACACTGCTGGCTGCTTGAATTGAAAAAAGAACAAGCAGATCAAAGATGGCGTCCAACATTTTCGCATTACAGTTCATCAGAAACAGTAGGCGTGAAGTTTGACATCAAGAGAGCTGCAGAAATAGATTTCTCAGGGTAGGGTATGTTCTTTTTTTTTCCATCTCTTCAGGAAAAGCCTGTGAAATAAGTCTGAGCACATGATCACCAAGAACGTTTAATTGAAGAGATCTGATAAATCAGCAGGATGAAATCACGACTCATAATTTGCCTTTATGTATCGCAAACGCACATTTCCAAGAAACTGGACGTTAATTTGAGTTATATGTACCGAGGAGTGAGCTGCCTTTGTTGAATAAAGTGATTTAGCATGTTACTTTTCCTTGTAATTCCCCGCACAGCGCCCAAATTCCCGGAGAAAAATGTCTAGTGTGTGACAACGAAGGACGCGGCCACGTAAAATCTGATTACACCAGGCCTCAAAAGGTCACATTTTTAGCAGCCTGGGATAAATTCTGACATATTTTCCTCTGCTGCTCATCAGGAAAAGAAAAACAAGACATATTTTTTTATAGTTTTTTTTTTGTATATGATTTCATTGCCAAATGGCTTTAAAGAAGATAACAAAAAGTCCACTGGAAACCGGGTTTGGCTTTTACCTTGACTGACATCCGGCGCCGGATTGAACCTTAAAATGGATGATGCAAGCCCGAGGCTTTTCAGCACGAATCCTCCGGGAACATTGGGCCGTGTTCTTGTCAACAGCCAGTGACTCATCCATTAAAGAAAAGTGCTTCCTGCGATCGGAGACCGAAATAGGCTCCTCTTACAGCGGTTTGCCTCACCAGTTATTCAAGGCTTTTAATGGCGTCCATTTAAATAAATGTTTCAGTGCAAGTTGGCACTCTGGACCGGGGAGCTTTCTTGCTGACCATATGCAGTCCTGGGAAAAGTATCTACTTTCTCCTTAGATTTTTTATTTTTTTTTTTGTTTTTTTTTTTGTCACATTCAATGTTTCAGATGAACACATTTTAACATCACAATAGTCAAACTGGTCCTTTGTAAAAAAAAAAAAAAGTTATTAGGCATTTCCGATATTTGCTATTAAGTCTTTTACATTCCCATTAAGAACCCAAATGTCCTATTTTAGTTTCTGCCATGGCAACTCAATTGGATTTAAGTTCAGACTTTGGTTAGGTCAGAACCTTGAGCATATTATAATTTTATTTTTTAGTCATTCAGATGTGGGTTTGCTGCCACAGTTGAATCATTTGCTGTGTTTCTGTTAAACAAATTTACTTTCAAAATATCAAATTGTTCAATTAGATGGTCAATGGAAGTGCGGCGATAGTTGTTCGCCGGAAAGTCAAAGCTTTAGAAATGACTTTGTAACCTTTTCCAGACCTGTAGAATACAGTCACTTTGTATCTCATCTGTTTTATTGTGAACTGTTTTTAACCTACTTCATATTATGAAACAAGTTATTTCTTGATTTTACAGATCAGACATTCATCAAGTCTGGGTGTTGCAAGTGAAATATATCCCAAAAAACAAAAGAAAAAAAAAGTTGGGATAAATTTTGTATTTAACTAAACAAAACCCATCATATAAAACAGTGGTCCCCAAAGTGGGTCCTCAAGGGCCGGCATCCTCCGTGGTTTAACGCACCTGGATCAAATGATGGCTCTTGAAAAAGGCCTAAGAGGAACACTGACCTGCTGAAAAGGTTATTGCCACCACCAGGGAGAGAACCAAAACATGCAGGATGCCAGCCCTCGAGGACTGACTTTGGGGACCACTGATCTAAACGCTACTTTCTGTATTTACTCAAGTTATTCATCTGATACATTCAAAGTTTCAGATGTCCCCTGTTGTGTATGTCCCCACCAAAGTCAAAAAGTGTTTTTATTTTTCATGAAATGCTGCACATATGCTGCTTCTCAGTGCAGAAGTCAAGTGTTTGGGCATCACATGCTAACTTGGTGATTAAAAACAACCGTTTGTCGTGTTTTCCCTAAAGTACTGATGAACTCACACATGACGGGGTCAGGGTTTAAACCTTTTACTGCTTTAGCTCGGACTTCTCATGTGTTCCTCTGTGTTGCCAGCCTGGTGCCCACAGATCTGTGGAAAAGTGGCGCTTTTCCAGGGTGTGACCCTGCGTAATAAGCACAAGACTTCCTGGGAGCGCTGCCTCAATACGTGGCTTAAAACGGGTTAACATGCTGCTGGCTCGACCCGCCTTGCTTCCGGTGAACTGTCCTGTCTTTACATTCGCAACATTGTGAGCAAATTTTATGTCAATCCAAAATCATGTCAGAGTTTCCAAAAGAACGAGGACGGGTGATTCTGGCTCTTTATCTGTAACTCCGGGTCTGCTTGGTAATGAGAGAGTGAACACGTCTACACCAACCTGATTATGGCACAAGCCTATAATCTGTGAACATCTGCAGCTCGACTAGTCTGCCACCACCAGTCGCCGCAGTTTGAGAAAATCTGCAAACGGCAGATTCGTCCACTCTCCCTTGGAGGACTTTGGTCCCAAACGAGACGTTCTGTTGCAGGATGCGGACAAGGTCGCGTCTTGATCACATATTCAAGACGTATTACAAATCTGATGGTTCCCAGCTGAAGGCAGAATCAAGCATTTTACATGCAAAACATAAACTTGTATATGTATTATTTGATTTACAGTCAAGATTATGTATTTGATGACTTACCTGGTGAAAACACAATTTGCATTTACCCTGACAACACTAAATATAATGTAGTGTAACTACCTTAAAGGGGCGGTATTATTTAATATATATAGTTTTTTTTAGCTTTGCATGATGTTACAATGTTATTCCCTCACCAAAAAGGAACATTGTTGCTTTGATTCTTTCTTATTTGTTTGAGAAATACTTTAATCTCCATGGCAACCGTTCAGGTTTGTAAAATACGCCGCCTTCGAGGATGAAGCTCCTCCTCTGAGCAGTTTCCATTCCTATTTTCGCATTACAGAGTACCCCCCGACCCCCGCAACTCCCCACACTGAGCCCCTTCAGACTAGCCAGAAGCAATTAGCAAACATCTGGTGGAACTGTCTGCCTGCTTCCCAAGCCGGTCTGCCATTGAACATAAATGCCCACCCCCCTGACATGAAGGCAGACAAGGAGTACAGTGTATTTTGCAAAAAAGCATTTGGCCGACCATCTTATGCATGAGGGTTTTTCTTCTTTCAGTAAAAATAGGTAAAGAATATAAGAGAACTCCAGGCTTCTCACATTTTTATTTGCTAAATATATTTCCAATCCCACCAACGCCACCCTGTGTCACAAAAGGCAGAGGAAACCCGCCGAAGTTGGAGAAATATGACGAAATGCGGACAAGGCCGCGGATTTGGGGTGTGAAAATCCTTCGTGAAGCGCCGATCGTTAACATCGTTCTTCAGACTTGACGTTTGGCAAAACCTGGACTGCTAAACGCAAACATCTGCTCTGCCACACAATCCCACTGTAAATCCCGTTAAAGTTGTGACATTTGCAGCATTTTTTTCTTTTTTTTTTCCACTAAACAGTAGCTCATTGTTGTTCTGCTTCCACATCCTGAGCTGATGAAATCAGCAGCTGTAAGCTCCGTGTTCCTGTGACTGCTGAAGGCTGTGCCATGCTGGCAGCTCGAGTGAAGCAAATCCAGTCTGTTCCAATTATGAATCAGAGCACTTTACTCCACTTAAGTGCATTACGCCCTTAATCAGTGCGTGGCTGTACTTGTTAGTGCATGACCGCTCATATTTAGCAAAGGTACGAGCTTCTGGTAAATTAGACCTAATTGTAGGAATTTTCTAATTCACGTGAAAAGTGATGTTTATCTTTAAAAAAAAAACAAGTCGATTTTCTTTCCAGTTTTCTAACATTTTTACCAGCTTACAAACTTTAAAGCCCTCAATATATATGCATGTAGCACATCGTCTGCTTTTCCTTTTCCTTCAAGCCTCTCTAAAACGTGTCGCTTTATCTCCGACACCACTAGACGCAGATTCAATTTAAGAGCAGGGAAAGCTGGAACATTTTGTCCAGGAATGAAACATTTTGTTGGCCTGAGTTTTGGAGAATTTTGGAGAGCCGGTCAACACCCTGACCTTGTTCTTGTGTTCCTGAATAATTTTTTTAAACATATTTTGGCAGGAAGTGTACAGTTGATGGAAATGAGGAAATAACCATGAAAGGGTGTGCTTAAGCAACAGCTGTGTAGGTGGTATGTGTCTCGGCGAAACGACAGGATCCGGGGGCTTTCGCTCCTCTCAACACGCTGCATTTCTCCATGTGGTCGGCGCGTATGGAAACACAAGTCAGCTTTATGCAGCTCGATTCGGAGGCAGGTTTCCCGCGATGCTGCCCTTTAAGCAGCATCACGTGAAACAAACAGTAGTTGCGTTTCCATTGCGCAAATCGGAATTACGAAAATAAATTTGCTTGTGGAAACATGCTAATTTTGAAAAAAAAAAAATCCTCAAGTTTCTCTGTTGCGAGTTGGTATTTTTGACCATATCGAAATTGATGTATTCCACAAAAATCCAATGGAAACACTTTTTTCACGTCACACCGTTCGTGATCGACCGCCAGATGTTACTACTGGAGGAAATGATGAAAAGGACGACAGGAAGTGGTAGGAGGAGAATGGTGTGGCATGTTTTTTAAATCTCTAATGGCTTGACCAAACTTACTCACGTGGGATTTTGTTTCTTATTCAATGGAATGGCGAAATTGTGTTTTTTATTTCAACATTTGCAGAACGTCGACAAAGTTTTGTGCACGATTGTTGTGGAAACGAAGCCAAAGATTTGTAAAATCAGGGTCGACTTTCAGCGATCTCAGCAAAAATCACTGTGACTTTGCTCCAAATGTGCCTCAGACATGCGTGGCTTCACACTTTTATCAGCAGTTCACTGGTTTTTCCTAAGCACTCCAGACTGGAAACATCTCACAAAAGCTGCACTTGTAGAGTTGCCCAGCCATCTATTCAAAAACTAATTGGTACTTGGCAACATTGCTCGCATTCTTGGGTTTTTGCTTCCAGCAAATCAGCTTCAAGGACATAAGGCTTCTTTGCAGCTCATCATATCCCTCTCACTTTCAGATGGTAGTGAGACAACTAGAGAGGCTCAACCACAAAGTTTCACCTGTTGGACATTATCTTGCAATAATGATAGTAGATTAGCTAACAAATGGGTGGTGCTAATAGTGAGGTGGGGGTTGGAGATTAGGTTTACATCACCTGAGATTCTTGAACGTATTTCATGTTTTCTGGTTTTAACGGAAAATTAATGCTGTTAGCTTTGTGGTCATTAGAACCGCTAATGAAAACTGAAGTTCACTTTCGGCAATGGAGATTTGTGCTTTTCATTACAGCTGAAAAACTACGGAGGGGAACGGGGATTTTTTTTTTTTCCTTTTGCGCTACCTCTATTGCGGTATGATAAATGGCCAGCCCTAGTTAGAAGTGATATAATTTGCTTGTGGAACTAGAACTTTTTCATTAGTATTAAGGAACTATTGACTTAAAACTATTTTCTATAGCTTCCTAAAAAGTTACTTGCAAGTTAGTAGACTTGAAATAAGACAAAACAAATATACCTGCACTAGAAAGTAGACCAAAAACATTTGGTAAGGTTTTGTGTTTTTTACATACGGCCAATTTTCACACAAAGCAAAGGCAGCTGTGTCCATTTCTTTGAAGCTAACAATCAATAGCTTAAGAGGACAACGATTTCAAGTTTGCTAAGTAGATCGATTCCGACTTTGACTGAACTGATTATGAAAATTTAGTAAAAATAAACCTCTTTTGAAAAATGTAGCTAACTCCCAACAAAATTTGGGACGTTCAATCACAAAGCTGTCAAAATAAGTTCAGTGAAGTTTTCCCGAACGCCCCTGGAAGCCGCTCAAACTGAAGGGTCTCTTTTCGACGCTCTACTTATTCGGGACAACCTCAATCCTGCACTTACGCTAATCCATCCGTTGCAGTACCATGCAGCTGGTGACTGTGACACAGGCCTGAACTAAAGGAGATTTCCACTGATCTACAAACCCGGATGGCAAACACAGAGTCTGAGCCGAGGGGGCCTCTTACGCAAGTCCAGCCAGCTGTGGCTGCCTGGGCCATGCGTGCAGGGAATGTGTTTACATAACGCCCATTTGGGCTCTTTCACCTCACATAGCAGGTCCTAAATAAACTCCAAAAGCAAGCAGGGTGGATTCTTTTTTTTATTATTTACGGTACTTCTTCACAATGAATGAAACAGGTTATGGAACTGTACTCTGGCGTATTGTCTTTTTAAATGTAGTATATGGAAACTAAACCCAACTAAACTTCGGAGGAAACTCCCTTTACAATAAGAACGAATTCAGCTGCACTTTTCTGCATCGGAAAATCGTGCATGTTTTTTTTTGTTGTTGTTTTTCCTTTGAGCTCGTGTTGTTTTTTTCTCTCTCTCCTTTGGTTGTCTTTAGATTAATGATGTACAAAACATATGCAGAGCAGCGCTTTATTGTGCAGTTCAAAGTCTAGTTTCAGCTTCTGCTGGAACAGAAGTGTCGCTGTGTTCCGTCACAGGAGTCCAGACGGTTGTTTTTATTGCAGAAACATTTCGCCAGCCAGCCAAGAGACGTGACACAAAAATGGCGCTTGCTAACTTCTGCACGTAAAACCTTCATCCCCGTTTACACTGAGACACGAAACGGCAAGCAGGAGGTTTTTACGAAACGGTCGTTTTCAAGTACGGAAATCTCAAAACGTTCTAAAGCAGATGCTCCTGTAAATGTAATGCATGTTGTAAATGGCCGTTTTAATACAGTTTGTCCAATTGTATCCGTAAACTTTTTATTTTGGGATTATATGTCATTAAAAAACAAACAAACAAACAAACAAAAAAATCCTGTTTGGTACCATCAACTCCAATTTGCTCTAATACCCCGTAGACAAAATCCAGTCTATGCTTTCATAAGTTGTAACAGAGTCCAACTGTGTGTATTTATATTTTATTCTATTTTATCTCAGAATGAATCCAGCTGCTCTGTGAAGGTCTCAGAGGTTTGTTGGAGAAGAGTGAGAGTACAAACAGCAGGAACGGGGAGAAAGTTTAAAACGGGGTTAGGCTGTAAACTAGCTTAAGCTTTGAACATCTTGTAATGTACTGTTAAACTCATTAGCTATAAAAAAAATGACACAACTGCAAACTTACCAGTAAATGCATTCCAGAAGGCATTGTAGAAAGAAAGCAACAAACCGTGAGTGAAGAAGGAGCTTGAGGTATTTTGTAAAAAAGAAAAAAAAAAAAAAAGAATTCGCAAGCCGCCATGCCGCTTCACACGATGTTGGCTGCTGTTCGCGAAGCAGCCAATCCAGAAGCACCACTCACAACTTGGTGCTGATTGGCTGGAACTCCCCTAACCTCAAAACTTTGTCTTGTGGAGATGCGCTGTGCGCATGTGCGTAGATTTCTGCTGTTGAAGAGTTTCATTGCATGGAACGGTCGCATGAACATTTCACGTTTATTTTGATGCGCACGAAATGTGTTGTGTCCATCATTAGCACACAAGGCATAAAATATGTAAACACCACAATGTACTGGCACTCAACACATAAACATCATGCATTGTTTTGCACTGCATTGTAAAATTAATGTGAAATGTTACACTTTCGCATATAGGTGTTAGCCATTTGGTTGTAAGATGACTGAATTATATTAAAGAGTTTTAAGTTGTTGGTAGTTTACTTTATAGTTGGTGAATTATTAAAAAGTCTGTTATAAGCATTTTTATAAGATTTCCTCATATATTAGTGGATTTCAGATATTTGTATACAGTTGTAGCACCTAACCACAACTGCTGGGGGTTTGCCGTATCTGAAAACCATATATCATTTTTCTTTTACTTCACATTTATTCATCAATCTTTGGTTATTATATTACCTAAACACCAACTATACAGTCTGTAAAGAGGCAAATATGTAAAAAAAAACAAACAAAAAAAAAACAAACAAACCTAACCTGAACCTAGCCGGTGGGGGGGGCAAGTAAAGCCTGGTGGCCCGCCAGGCGTAGAATACACTGGAGGAAACCCTGAAATCTTAATAAAATACATTGAGGTTCAGGTTAGTAACGGCATAACATGTTTTTTTTTTAAAAAGAAATTTCTAGACATTGTTTCATTTTTGTTTCAAATATGTCCACATGAAATAAAACTTTATTATGCCAGATATAATAAAGTATTTGAAGTTCTTCTTTCATGCTCCTCTCAAACCTGTCCTGTTTTTTGGGCTTTTTTTTTCTCCCTCAGGCAGGGAACCATGGCCTGATCTGTGCTAAGCCCTGCTACTCTAAATCCCTCTCAGACGCTCAGTAATGCGCTCGGTGTGGGACCACACTGGGGTCATGTCACTCATCTGAGCCCAGACCACAGCTTGGTGTCTGACAGAGGGATCTTCTCTCTCCCTCTCCCCCCCCAAACCATCAGCCTCTTCATCCTCTTTCATTTCTTCCTCACCACCGACTCTCAGCTCAGGTCACCACTTGACCTTTCACACTCATCCTCACTGCTGCCAGACGAGGGATTATCAATCAGCTGTTTGTAGAGTTGCATTTTTTTTTTTTTACCCCTGCTAACATCACATTGAATTTGGATACAAATCTGGACATTTCACTCTGCATTTTCTTTTAAATTGAATTGAATTGACCTGTGGATGCATGTAGAAAAATACTTTTAGTGGATATAACCTTATCCATTTGAAAGGTTTGCAGAATAAGTTTACACATGCATCAAGACGTGACTAAATATAAAAAAATCAGTTTGTAAACAATCATTTTCAGTGTATTATTTTTGCTTAACTGTCCAGATGAGGTGGAGACTGTCACACTATCACCACCACTATATCTGCATGTCAATTTACTTTTTGTTCTTCTTCCTTTTCCTAACTGCTGTTATTTTTAAGTCAGACGTAAGAGGACTCACATCTTCCAGAAAGTTCCACTTTTCTGTCGTTGCTACAGAATATTTTCCACTGACGTTTTAAGGATCATAGAGAGGTTTTCGTAAGACGGGCCTTTCTCTTCTTTTTCCTCTGTGGTTCTGGAAATTGAGACTGACATTTTTCCCCATCGTCTTTGATTGTTGACCTCAGCTGAGGCAAGTGAGGCCTGCTGGGCTTTAGAGTAGATGTTGTTCTTGGTTCTTGGTGTGACCTCCTGGATGAGTCGTCGATGCACTCCTGGATCAATTTTAGTGGGCTGGATCCCTGCTGTTCCATGTCTTGCCTGTTTGGTTTTACCCAGGGTCATCATCTTTCAGTTTTAATGGTACTACAGGGCTCTCCACACTGCCTCCTACTGGTGCAGCATCGGTATTACAGAGCTTCTTCTTTTTTTTTTTTTTCAAAACAGGGAAAAAGTAGCCTACGCAATTCTGCTAGATTCTCATGTCCCCTCAGTGCTTCGTCTGGGCTTTCTCCCATTGACTTGGATTTCTCCGGTAGAATTTTAACCGGGCCAATCAGCAAACAGAAGGAGAAGTTGTGAACGATGATATTGATTTTATTTACTTATTTTTGTTTGTTTGTAGAATTGTAGTCTGCTTGTAGTTTTACCAATAGCAACATAGTAAGTAAACAAAGTCATTCAGTCCGTGTTGGCCACGCCTCCAAATATTGAATTAACATCAACAGCCATCTTGTTCAGCTCTGCACTTCCTTCTTCATAGTGGAGGATGGTTGTTTAAAGCGCAGGGACTTTCTGGTAGGCTTCATAACGTCGAATTGCCACATTACATACATCACGGGCAAACGTTAGCAGTGGGGTAAAATTTAAGACTTCAACAAAGTCCATGTCTCTGGCAACTGTAATCATTTTTCAACAGCTGAAGGTCCAGACCCTCTGTGCGAAGCAAAGCATAGAACACAGGGCTGATTTTTTTTTTTTTCTTTTTTTACCAGGATAGGAAAAAAACATTCATTTTGAAGAAAATATCTGTTAGGATAGCCAGTGCTCAGCTTCTACTTTATATTCAACCTTCCTGGTTTTGAAGAAATGAAAATGTGTTCTTGCAAGGTGAGATAAAATTTTTTTTTCAAATTTTATGAACAAACAGCTTTATCTCATACTCAGACTAACTAAATTACAGTCTGTAATGCGTCTTTGTTGAGCTACATGCTCGCTAAGCAATAATGAACTGAAGTGATGCGGTAGAGATAAGCGTGATAAAACTCCTCTTATCATTCCTTTATAATGTGTGACAAATTACGTCATACTGAAGACAATCCCAGCTTGTTATTCCTGTTGGTTTGAACTGCTGCTGAACCTTTGGGTTTTTAACAAACAGCTTCTGCATTTGTAGCTATTTTGTTACAAATGATGCAAATGCATTTGTAACAAAGTAACACAATCAAATGGGTCCTGTGATAAGGAGCTAAGAGACCATTTTTATTGTTTCCTCCTGATACATATAACTTTTAGTATAAACTGCTGATTAACAGCCAACCCATGTGATTTGAGATAAACAAGATTTAATTTGCGGCGACATTCTGGGGTTTAGAGTCAGCACGTGTAGCCGTGCTTCGCCGGCCGTGTGGCTTTGTGGTCGATGGGCCAGCTGAAAGACAGGGGTCAAAAGTCACAGGGCTATCTTAACAACCTGATTTGAAAAAAAAAAAAAAAAGAAAAAACAAAAAAAAGCTGTCACAGCTCCGCGAGAGAGGCTCACAAAAACCCCGTCACAGTGAGACAAAAAAACCAAAAAAAAAAGATGCAAAAAAAAAACATACGCACACCACAAAAAACACTGAATTCGATTGACTACACTTTGGATTACTTAATGTTAGCAGCACCTGCTAAATTAGAGCAAAAGACTGGTTATGTAATTCATAAAGTCCTCACAAAGGGGAAATGTGTCCCTCAAGCCGCACCGTCTACCGAATGGCCTCACCGGTGAAATGAGCTGACACAAAACTAATTCTTTCTCCAGATGAGACCTTTTTCTCATAACTAACATTGTAGCATTGCAAGTTATTACTATAAATACAGGACATGATACATAAAATACTGTAACGTCAAGCTTAAAGTTTGAACAGTGTTTCTGTCAACATTTAGCTACAAAAATGTTGAAGGAACAAAGAAGACAGCAACTGGCTAACCATTAGCAGCTAACAATGCTAAAGTTAGCATCTTCTTCATAGGCTTTTGTTAGAATTTACTGTTTTCTTCTTTAGTTAAAAATCGAAAATACTTTACATTAAGCTTCCAAAACATATTGCTAAAATATTACTTCCCGTTCTCGTGAATCCAGTATAGTTTGCCATTTCACCTTTACTTATAACATAAGGACTTAGGTGCATCTATTAATTTATCATAACAAGGATCCATTTTCATAAATAAGGTGAAAAGTAGTGAAGCAAAAGTAAATATTTGTCTTCTAATAAATGTGACATATTTGTTTTGTACTTCACTCACTGACATTGGTTTTTTACATATATATGTCTTGGTCGTTAAAGTTTGAATGAAAAGTTATTTCAAGGTAAGCGCAAGTGTTCAAAATCACACATTATTATGTTATTGTTAATAAGACACACTAAGCCAAAATGTACAAATTTTGAATAGCTACAGTACTTCTCTGATAAACCTAGCTACCTATACAAAGTGAACAAAATCCTAAAATTTAAATTGCATAAGAAAATTTAAGTGAAAGCTTTAAAAAGTCTTTATGAATAAATCATTTAGAAAGACATCTCTAATGCGAATCAGTTAATATTCACAAAGTTTTGAACGAAGCTACAGTAACATTAGTGGTCCTCTTTCTCTTTGGTTTTTGCTGTGATTATGGCAGATCATGTTTAAACTGCTCCAACTTGTGCTAACACTTCTGCATAATATTAGTACTATTTGGTTTGTGAATCAGATACTCCAGAGTGAATAGCTGGCACAAATGAAGAAATTGAAATGAAAAATGGATGCACAATATTTCTATTTAATCTAGGCCACTTCTCCAAGCTGGTGTAGCTTTTTTCTGAGTGTTATCTACAAATCCAGCCAGATAGTTTGTTTGGGTTTCTCAAAGGCTGTGAGAATACAGCGTTTCTTACAGAATATGTGACAAAAACCATCAAAAGTCTTTTTCGTGCAGGTGCAATGTGACAAGTGGCTCCACAAAGCAAACTTCGCTGCTGTTGTGGTTCAGCATGCAGGGTTCTTTTTTTTGCAACCACATCTTTCCAGAAATTATCGATCGCTCTCTCGAGATCTCCTGCTGGCACTTGTACTCTGCACCACAGGTGTTTCGCTGAATCCTGCTTGGGCTCAATACCAAACTCTGAGTTTGCAGGGGAACTGGGCCAGATCCTGAGGGAGTCTGTTTTTTTTTATTTTCTTTTATGTGTGTACGGTTTAGTCACGAATGCCTTAATATGTTCTGATAAATCGGTAGCCTCTTTGAGATCACACGTTTCCAGACTGCGGGATGGATCCACTGTTTGCTGCAGAGCAACTACAATTGAACCAACACTGCAAAAACACAAAATCCTACCAAGTATCTTTGGTCTAGTTTCTAGTGCGAAATGTCTTTGCGCACTGGAAATAAGACAAAACTAACTTATAAGTCACGTTTCAGCAAGATATATTATTTGAACTAAATAATTCCTGAATGTTAATAAAATGAACTATTTTCAATGGCAGATTATTTCACTTGAAACAAGACATTTTTTCCCATCAAGAATTTGTCAACAGAACTAGTAGTTAAAAAAAAATCTAAATTAAGGAATTATTTACTTAAAACAAGATCCTACATCTAGATGAATAGTTATTTATAAGTTAGTACACTTCAAATAAGACAACACTAAGATTCGCAGTAGAAATCAGACTAAAAATACTTGGTCAGATTTTTGCAGTGAAGACTAAGCAACGATTTCAGGATTGGGACTAATGTCGTAATAAATAATCCACTGTCCTCTACTGAATAAAATAACATAAAAAAATCTATGGCCTCAGTGCCAAGATTATGGTGTATAAATCTTACTTTTCCGAACATGCACGCTATAAAGTCCTACAGAGGTAACTGTCAAACAACATTGGAGACACGTTTTCTTTTCGCCCTCGGGAAACATGCGCTGTCATAACAGAATGTACCATTTCTCTCATGAACTAAAACACTTGCTGCAGTTCTGCTGTACTGTCAACTCAGTCTGTGACGGTTTAACGTTTAGCCTGCAGGGTGAACTTTGAGGTCAGGCCAAAGTGTAAGATAGAGGAGGCTGTTCAAAGGGATCACTTTGCCAGTCTTATCTCCTTGGAGTTTCCCTTCAGCTCTCTGGAGTGTTTTTATGAGCTTTCTCCTGATTGTTTCAGTCTTGGTTGTATAATTTGAGAGAAATGAGCACATCTAAGTGCCAATAAAAAAAACAAAAATAAAAAAAACATCTGAATCTTGCGAAGGGCTTAAGTCTGTGGTTTTCGAACCGTTTTTATGACTAGCATCAACTTATTAGCACAAAGGTAGCCCCTAAACAGCAGATACTTTTGAGAATTGTGCAGCAAAACTAATATGCTGTTCATTAATATTATCAGTCAATGTAACTTATGTACACTATTCAGTAAACTTGCCACTTCTTTCTTAGAATTTAAAACCATTGATATCCAAGCTAGCTTGTAATGCTAATAACAGCTAACTTGGTTTACCAATGTTTTACTGATGAGAAACACTGTTTCTATTTAATTACACGACTTTCCCAGTGTGGTTGACTTTTTATTAGCCATTACACTGAGGTTATGGTACATACATAAAATGGCTGTCTTTAAAAAAAACATGCTTCATTCATTTTTTCCCCAGAAAAATTATAAGACTAATCTCAAAGTTTCTGCGTTTTTAGCCGGAAGTTTACGCCTCCTTTTTTCTTTTTATCGACAATGGCTTTAATGTGCCGTCGTATTTCACACACACACACACACACACACACCCACACACACACACACACGCACACCCTACTTTTAAAAGTGCAAATGAAAACGAAGTGCTGAAAATTAAAATCAGTGGCCATGAACGCCCCACCCCTCCAGTAAAACCATAGCTGAGCCACTGATTTGGATTCATATATTCCTTCTACATATCGAGCACCACGCCCCGAAAGAAACACACACACACACACACACACACACACACGCACACTGACATCATCTCCCCGTTTAAACACTGAGATGAAATCAATGGGAAATATAAGACAGCGTGCAGAAACGACACTGTGTGTCTGAGCTCTTAGCTTGTCTTAGCATCTCGAATCGACAAAAAGGAACCACAATATTATTCACTCCAACTTCATCCTCTCATTTCACCGCACAGGCCGTGATGGTTTTAGTCATTGTGCTCATTTTCTTTGTGCCACACACGCAGGCACCTCGAAAGGCTTCCAATTAAACCTTAGTTGCATGAGAATCAGGTTTTTACGTCTCTAATTGTTGCAACACTTGCACTTCCACGATTTCTGAAAATAAAACGGCCTTTTATTGGTCTCCCACCCGGTTTATACCCTGCCGAATGTTGACTCTTGCGCTTACTCGCCCACTTTCAACCGGTCACCACCCACCCACACACACACACGTATACAAACACACACACATAAACACTTTATTTTTCCATGTTTAAACTGCACTGCCATGCACAAAAGGACTGGATCAACAAACCGAAATATGTTTCAGAAAGTACACAAACACAGATCGCATGACATGCAGGCTGGGCACAGGACATGCAGAAGAGTTTTATTGCGTAATCATAAAGGATGTTTACCACGTTCCTGAAAAACGTACATTAAATCTCCGGGACCGCACGAGCCTTTAATGAGCGGAGTCAGGAGAGTGGAATTCATGCGGCAGAAACTGAAGCATATGACCTGTTGAAATGCAAATGGGGCTCTGGAACTGCAAAAGCAGCGCTGCAGTTCCTCAAACGGAAGTACATTCTAATTTTTATTCATTATTTTTCGAGCGCGAGAGCCGACAAACTCCTATAGAAAGCGTGGCCCTCCTCTTCCACCATCTCCTCCTTTCCCCCCCGCGCGCACGACGAGCCCAGTGGCTGTGGGCTCGCGCTCGGCCGGCAGCCATCGCTTGCAACATGAGATATGAGAGCAGGGCTGGAGATTTTGGCTTCTCCCCAAGTCACAGAATGTACTCAAACAAATTCCAGCAGCAAAGTTAATACAGGCCAGAGTGGATTTATCTGCGCGTCTCCGATTGCAGGAGGGGCGCACGGGAACAGGGAGTCTTCCCACCGCTGTTTTCACTGTCTCTGTTTGTACGATTCTCACTCGCCTTTTTCACCCCACCTCACTGTTCTTTAGTTGCATTGAGAGGGGGAAAAAAGTTTGGGAATGCTGCGACTTTTTTTTCCCCTCTTCCTTTTTAACTTATATCCAACAACAGATCCAAACTGTTAATTAGGAGCACTGTCAAAACATGTTATCCCCTAGAGGCAGAAGTTGGCTGACTTTATCAACTTTCACCTTTGTACCACCTTCACATGAGTTTGTTGTTAAAATCTCTACATTCAGTCGGGACTACATACAAACCCAGCCCAACGCGCAAGCAAAGTAAGCAGCAGACCTCCACACCAGTAGGGGGCGTAAAGTAAACAACTTTACTTGTTTTGGAAGCCACATCAATATTAAGCAAAAAATTAAAAAAAAATGTAATAGTATAATATATACTGAAAAATGTACACTTTTTACTGAATGATTTTAATATGTACAGTTGAAACATCAAAATGTTTTTGGTTATTATTTCTTAAGTTTCTTAATACAGTTTGATATGATTTTGACTCATTCCTCCAAATAGAACTGGTTTAACCGGGTCAGGTCTAAAGGCTCCCTTGCTCATGTTTGGTTTTTAGCTGAACTAAGATCAGAAATGTGAGATGACCAGTCCAAAACTTCCACATTGTTCTCATTAAGCATATCAGTTTGGGCTCATTTTCCATTTAAAACGTCCATTCGAGCTCAAGGTTCGACTTTATCGCTTCAGTATTTCCACATAATGTTGTTCCCTCATATTTCGTGAAGATCACCAATTCTTCCTGCAGCAAAGTCACCTCCCGCTGTACTTCAGAGTCTCCAAAAATAAAATGTGTCTCTATGTCCATTTTCAAACTTTTAAAAAATGATTTTTCTGTTTGGAATAATGGCTTTGTGGACTGGTATAAAACACCGTTTTGTTAATGTCTTCCAACAAAAAACCAAGAAGCTCTAGGTTTTGACCTCATCTGGTCGACCAATCAGTTTCTGCGGTGCAGCCAAAGTTAAGAACAGAAACGGCCTCAGATAGATGGAACGACTCTAAGAACTGTTCTTGTGGTCTGAGAGAATCCAATGATGCGTCACAATTTTTGTACGCTTACCACTAACACCTCAAGGTTTTTTCATCTCACCATTTGCTGCATGCTTGTGGTTAAGATGGCAAAGCACAAAAGTACCAAAAGGCATTAGGTGTGGCTGGGAATCTTGTGTTCTGGTCGGAGGGCGCGTCCTAATCTAACCCAGCTAACCTGTGTAAACAGTGAACTACATGTAAACACTCAGCGTTTGGGGGTTGGGGGGGCAAGATCACTACACCGAGTTCTGGTTTCTGCGTTTTGTGTGCTCACATTAAACAACGCAGCGGGACGTTGACAACGTCTGTCAGGTGTGTTCACTCAGTATCCAGCTGTGAACATAATAGAACATCTGGGAAAATATTTGGAAAGTCTTCCAACTAAATCCAACTCGGATTGAGTCGTTTTTTTGCAAAAGAATGTGGAACATTCCAGTCTCTAGATAAAGCAAAGCTGACGGAGATGCACCGGGACATGTTTTTATGAAAAGTGGATTTTTGCCCTATTTTTCCTACTGCGATCTCTTTTGCATATTGCAAGCATAGGCAAAAGAGAGTCCTCCTTACAATGAGAGCGTAAAGCAGAGTTAAAGTGGTGGGATTTATCTGTGGCAGTGTGCTCACATCAGAGTAAGTAATGCTGAACGCTACAAGCTTTTACCACCAGACTTCCTTACCGTTTCTACCCTTTATGATGCATCTGATTCTGTGTGCAAACAGACTTGAATATCCCCCCCCCTTCACACCCCACTGTATCAATACCAACCCACACTGTGAGGTCACATTATCAGTATCGATCCGCTTTCGGAAACCGTATCAGAAACCTTCCACTCGCTGGTTCAGGCTTATGATGACCATCAATTGAATAATTTATCATTTCATTCCTCTAAAGTGGCAGCGAGGCCCCACGGAGAGATGAAACGTGACGTGGAGATCCGAGGCTGCTTTTGCAGATTTAGGAGAATAAAAGATGGCCGCCGGAGAAAGAAGTCCTTCTGATGAGGACAGAACGTTCGCTTTGCTTTCTGTAAGTGTTGTGGGGAAGCAGGGGAGACGTTCTCTGCAATCAGCACATGAACAAGGCTAACTTTGATTTACTTGACGGCGCTCCTCCGAAGACAGAAGGCCGCAACGGGGATGACAACAGAAGCGAGGACAATGCTGAGGGAGGCAAACTGCTTTGTGATGGAAGTGTGGGTATAATGGTGACATCATATGATATACATATTTTTTTCTTATCCTCCCTCTCCCCCTGAGTAAGGCTCAATAAGATAAACTTACTCTCAGTTATAAAATATTACATTTGACATTAAAACATAGGATTGTGGGACTTAATATCATTTTATTGTGCTGCATACAGTTTGAGAAATGAGTGAGGGAAGCTACTGGAAATATGCTGCGTTATAAGACTTCATTTTCCCTGCAGCTTCTCTCTGTACATGTTGCATAACAGGAGACCTACTTTAACTTATCCCGCCCTGGCACAGGAGTAGAAAGATACTGCCCCCTACTGGCACTGCAGTATCGTTTGACCCATTTTATTTATTGCAGATTTATAGGATTTAAACCCTTCGGTACAGTTGTTGGATGAAATAAATCCCCTGGTTGAAACAGGAAGTGTGGGCTGCTGGGATACATGACATATGTGTTAGGGTGAGACACCAAAACTGAACAGCAACTATTGGTTCATATAGAGCTGAAATATAAACCACTGCGTGACTTTAAATTAGACTGAAACTTCTCTTTTTATTCAGTTAGGGTGTAAAATAAAAAGTGTGCTGCCAAAAAAAGAAAAAGAAAAAAAAAAGAGAGGACAAAGTTGTGTTTACAAATTACCTGTCATGGGTCAATTAAGAAAGAAAAAAGAAAAAAAAGTCTTGGGATAAGACCAAGTTTCTTCTTGTGTTTTGGATGAGAAGAAAAAAATACTAAAATGAGAGAAAATATTTTTTTCTTTTTCCCTTTGAGGCCGAAGTACGCACACACAAAAACAATACTTGGAAAAATCTCCAAAGATGTTTTTTTTGTTTGTTTAAATCTTTTTTTGCATGTTGGCTGAAGAAAAAAAAGCCTTACACACCATAACAGAAAATATTTTTTTTACTTGCCCTACGCAAAGAAACCCCCCAAAAAACTTCACTCTAATGGTTGTTGAAATATATTTCATATTAGATAAAAATGTTATGCTCTGAATCAAAAACATGTTTCATGAGGGGCAAGAAAAAGCAATAAAAACATAAAATAAAATAAAAACATTTTAATGTAGATTTTTATACTTACAAATGACTCCAAAACATAAGATTCAAGTCAACTTTCAACTCAAAATAATTTCTTTTTGTTAGACTCAGAAAATTAGTCTTCAAAAATGATTTTTTTTGCTCTCCTCCACCTTTTAGGTCACCTGTCTAGCCCTGAATTAAAGTGGACTATTAAATTCAGCTTTTCGTTGGATGTTTCTGTGATCAAAACAAAGATACTTCCGTTGCGCTGCTAAGGGAACAACTTTCTAAACTCATACTGAGGACATTTAATGCATCTTGGATAAGTGTCAACTTTGCATTTTCACTCAAGTTTCACAAAAATGTAAGCAAAACATGCGTCTTTACAGAAATCGGCACACATAAGAAAACCAAATGGAGACAAAACGGATCATTTAGAATCTCATTTTATTTTCAGTATTACGCAACATTAGAAGTATAAATATCTGTTAATATACAACATCTATGACATCCATAGAGCTTTTCTTGGGCAAAATACAAAAACGCAAAACACTTTTATTGCACATTTTCTAAAAGACAAACCATAGAGAGCGAGTTCACCTAATACCAGTGTTGCACAGAGAAACTAAGGGACCTGAAGGGACAAGCAGACGAGAAGAACTGGACGCATAAAGAACACTGATTACCGCACAAACGAATATCCTGCTGGCAGGGGAGCAAGGGTCTCACATGGCTATCAGCAACATCATCTGAGACACAGAATACAGATTTGGCAAATTAACAATATACAAAATATACATCCATGAGGCTTTGTAAACAAACACTGAATGTGCTTTTAGACGTCTGTCGCCTTGAGAACATAGACGGGGAGACGGGGAAATGAAAACGAGGTGTCGGCTCTACTTTTAGCTCCTAATTTATAATCAACTCGGTGATCAAACATTTAAGGTGCAGCTTCTTACAACAGCTTTACGATATCTAATGCGAGGAAAACATCCGATTGGCTCACGATAACATCCCTATAGTCAATTAATAATTACTGGAGACGGTGTGGAACATTTAGATATGCTTTGTGTCAAGGTAAATTTATAGGTTTTATATGAGTGGTAGAGATAAAAAAAAGAACAACAAATCAGTATATACTGCTAAGAATAATGTCCTAAGCTAATTTCAGTTTGCCGTACAGGGTTTGTAATTTAACGGCATGAATAATCAAAGAGTGAATAAGGATACATGACAGCCTGTAGGTGTGGTACAGAGTAGTTTTGCGCGCCATGGACATAAACTAATGCTAACACTCTTTTACCACGTTAAGGTGAAGCTAAAGGTTGACCGAAGACAGCACAGACACCCCGACAGCGAAACAGTTGAACACCGACCCTTTCAGATGGCACATTCCTCGTGTGGTCGAGCAAAAGTCCTCGACATGAAAACCCCTGAAGGATTTAAATCAACACAAGCGCTCGTTTACTCCTTCAAATTAACAATCGCTTAGCATTCTTCAAAACTGCAAGTTATCCTGCAAACACGCCAAACTAACGATAGAGACATTCTTAGGAAACGCTGATAGCCCTCACAGTTTAATATATATTTATATTTATTTATAATGCTACATTTAAAAGAAATAGCCCAGTTTAGCTCCTCAAACTTTGTCCCTCTTCAAGTCAGTTTTGAAACACGGCAGACGTCAGAGAGGATGAGACTTCAGACCACAGAGCAGAACGTCTTCATGTCGAGCAATACAAACATGACACGGCAAAATCTTTACATATAATACAATCATTGTAAGCCCATGTTCCCCCCCACCCCTTTTGTTTTACAGTATATTATTTACACCATATTGCATAAAAATCAGAACTATATATGTACAGATGTCAAAGGAATGTGAATAAGCAACTCCTTATTTGCTTATTAAGCAAATAAGATTTTATTTCCCCACATGTCTAAGGCCCCTTCACTATGAACCAGAACATGATTCTGTATTTTAATGTTTTAGGTGAACAAGCACCCGCTGATCGACAAACTTGAATCAAGCGGATCATACCAGGCAGGAAAAAAACAAAAAACAAAACAGAAAAAAACACCGGTAGCTAAACTGCTTAGTAAAATCATGTGGTCTACTGCATTAAAAAGACCTCGGCATCGGGTCCTCCGAGTCCACAAGTAAAAGTGCAATTCGAAATCTTTTATGGCACTGACTCTTCATCTCTTCATCACATTACAGCCTCTGATGTACTGATTGCACAAAGCCTTTGGTGAGGAAAACAAACAAACCTTCACACATTCATTTGACTTGAGAGAAAAACACCAATGTCATCAGCAAATTAAGAGATGTCAACACCTGAATCGGCATGTAACAGCTTGGCCGGTCCTCAAGTAAATCCCTCCCGCCCCTCCCAAAAAAAAGAAAGAAAAAAAAAAAGAAGGCATGATGATGCTGACAAATCATTTGAACTTGCTTTGTGTTTTTACTTCTTGTTACTGGAGTTACGGGGTAAATCCTTCTGCTGCTTGCACCTGCTACCATCCTTATCTGAAGTCTCTTTGAGCGTAGAGGGAGAAACCCGGGATGAGTCCCTTTTTGTGGTTTTCTGCGCAGACGTGACCTCTAGAACAGCGTCTTTTTTCTTCCTGTCCGCCTGCTCCTTCCGGCCAGACGAGAGCTGCTTGTCAAGGGGGGTTGTGTTTTGGGCGTCCGGAGGCTTGTGACCGTCTTGTTTGAGCGCGTCCTTAGACCCCTTGACCACAGGCTCACACTTGACTTTGTCTAAGGAGTCTCCTTGGCTCGGCAAGCACGTGTCCTTTTTCACTGCAGGCTTTGGCAGCACCAGTGGAGGGTTGGGAGGAGGGCTAACCTCTGACGACTGCTGAAGTGAAGGGAGAGGCAAGATTCGATCTTTTGGTTTAGAATCAGGGTGAGGCTGGCTTTTGGGTGAACGATCTTTTGGTTTTGCATCCAGATTTTGTTTGATGAGAGGAGTTGACGATGCAGTTTTAGGAGGCAGGGGTTTTGGCTTTGTGTCTGGGCTGTCTTTTATGGTAAAAGAACCGTTGGGTTGGGTCACCTTTTGCTTGGGTGACTGTGTTGGCTGAGGTGGTTCTTCCAGCTTCGTGCCACACCCGACGGACAATGAAACCTCTCCACGTTTAATGTCTTTAGTTGCTTGAACATTTGTAGTGTTGCCTCTAGATTCCTTAGGGTGTTTTGTGCTTGGGATTGGAGGAGTTGTAATGTGAGACTTTACTTCAGGTGGATTTGAATCCTTCATAGATGCAAAACCTTCAGTTAGGGGTTCAGGCCTCGATTTACCTTTAGGACTCGAAGCATTTTCATTCGTAGGTGAAACTTTGAGTTTCGCAGGCTGGACCGCAGTGCTTTCCTTTGCTCCCTTCTTGAACTCTGAATCCGATGGTTTGTGCTGTGCTTTTTCAGCTGGACAGTGTTTAGAGGATTGCCCAACATCTTTCAAACACACAGAGTTCTTTGACGAGATTGTAGGAAGTTGTTTCTTCAGGAACATGTCCTGTGAGTCATCAGCAGGTGCGGAGTTAGTTTTTCTGTCCACATTTATGTTCTCTTTTGTTGCAAGATTGAAGGAAGTGTTTGTGATTTGCTCCGTTTTGGAGGCGCCCGTATTGATTTCAGAGCTCGCTATGTTCGTTCCTCTGCTAGGCAGCGCCGCGTCAGCAGATGTTCCGCAGGTGACTTCAGGATTTAAACAGTTGGATTTATTATCACACTCGGAAGATATTGCTGATGTTGTGACAGGAACTCTTGCCTGTGCGTCTGAGGAGCAGATGTTGAGTGGTTGCTGTTTAGAAAGCACATTCTCTGGAGTGAGCTCAGGAGCGAGGACGTTCTGTACTTGCCCCGAGCTAACAGCGGATATTGGTTTCTCAGCACTCTGATGCTGACCCGTATCCAAACCACAGTTTGTGCTCTGCCTTCGTGGCCTTTCATTACCAGCCACCTCAACATGTGAAGGAGTTGTGCTGTTTACCTCTAGCCTCGCTGAACTCAAAGATGACACAGTTTCTGACCCGTTTTGATTTGGTGATGCGGTATTTGGCGAAACTTCCTCTTGCTCCGCTTCGTCCTCCTGATCTTCGTTGCTCACTTCCCGTATAGAGGGTGTTTTCCCGCTGGAGGAGAAGTGGGAGGTGTGTCTGGGGCCTCTGAGGTCATGAACTAAAGAAGATGAGGCCTTTACACCGGCACGGCCATCTTGTTTGACTCCTGAAGGCTTTAATGAGTCTCTGTGTCTGTCTTGTGTCTTGTCAACGATTGAAGCAATTTTAACGTCTGCTGCTGCAGTATTCGGCTGCTCTTTGGAGACAACTCCGCTGGTTACAGGCGAAACAACTTCATTACTTGGCAAGCAGGTCAGAGAGGTTTTCACCTTATCAGCCTTCAGTTGGGGGACGGTGATCTGTCTATCAGTTGGACTTTTGAGGCGTACCGATGGACTCAGAGAGAGAGTGTCGCTGGTGTGGTCTGCAATTTTGGACAGGCAGCTCTCGGTTTTGGAAAACCTCGGCCCTGAAAGCAGAGCAATGTCCAGAGTCCCCTCCAGGGGCTTAAGTGAGGAGACGTGACGTCCCTCGAGTTTGTACTCTGATGAAGTCTTCCTCAGTGCAGACTCGGCAGAGGAAATGAGCTGGAGTTTCTCCACAGCGCTCCCTTCCCTCCCCGAATAAAGCTTGGGGGTTAGACCTTCGGGATTTGAGTGAACGCTGCCCTTCATGTGGTCATGAGACACGACCGTGTCCAGCTGGAGGCTCTTGGACCTCATGGAGCCAAAATGAAGGTTCTCGTGGAGGCCGGACGACAGCCGACACAAGCAGTCCTCTCTGTCTTCAAACGACAGCCTCTTCCTGGTGAACTCTATGCTTGGAGCTTTGAAGTCCAGTCTGTCGGGCTTCGCTGCGTCTTTCCCCTGGCGTGTGAGCTGCCGCTCCGCGTGGGGAGTGCAGGGAGATGACCGGGTGCTTCCTTCGCCTTCACAGCTGGCACCTGACGCTTCGGCAAAGCCCTCAGAGACCCGTGTGGAGAGTTTTTTGTAGAGGACATCTTTAAGCGTTGTGCTTACAGCTTTAATCTCCAGACCAGACTCTGGGCTGCTCTGGGGTTTGCTCTGGTTTGGAAAAAGGAAACTTTCATCCTTCTCATCGCCACATGGAGGTAATGAGTCAGATTCAAGCAGAGCATCTTGCTTCTGCAGAGACTCCCTCCTCTCTGACCAGTCCTGCCTTTTAACCACCATCTTGAATTTCAGTTTCTCCTTGTCAAGCTCCTCCAAAGACTCCTGTCGGCCTACCTTACGACCAACGGGCCTCTTTAAGCAGCCTTGCTCAACGGGCCGCAGGCGATTGACGGGCAGCGGCTCGCTAGCCGTTTCGTCCACGCTCTGCAGGGTAGTGTGATCTCGTTCAGAAGCTCTCACCTCCTCGTCCTGAACCTCCTCCTGGGTGACTTCCAAGCTGTGTTTTCTGGTACAAAGGTGCTTCTTCTCTCCCACGTAGGACGGGGACAGCTTCTCCTCGGACTGAACGCGCTTCAGCAGGGGTGAGCGAGGAGGCTCTGCATTTTTAGGGCAAGCAATATGGCGGACGATTGTGGGAGGAGAGTGTATTTTGGCCGGGAAAGGTTGTGCCGCCTTTGAAATTGCTACAGGATGTCCACTCAGTAGCGGAGAGGGCGAGCGCTGGGGAGACGTTGGCTGCGGAGTGGGTGAAGGCGTACGGGCCAAAGGAGAGAGGGGGATGCTGCCGGCAGATTTTCGACGCCCCTGTCGGAGCCGCTGATTCGGCAGCTTGGGGCCGAGGCCGTACAACGTGCTAGGACGGATGTGGCCGGAGCCGGCAGGGGAGTTCGGAGCGCTGGAGCTGGGGGAGCTGCTCTGGGAGGAGTTGCCACCTGAAATTCACAAGCACAAGTCACGGTACGCATCAGTAAACGAAAGCCACAAGCAGGTCACGTGTTTGTCAAAAGTTGAGATCAACTCTCCCACCTGACTGGGTGAAATCCGGTGCAGTTCGGAGGGCGGTGGTGGGGGAGCGAGGGGAGAGGCTGTGGGTGGGGGAGCCGGGCAGACTCTCGCCGGACGACAGAGAGTGGTTCAGGGAGGAGAAACTGCGGCTCGTGTGGAGCAAAGGAGAAGGCTGCATGGCGAAACGTTTGAAAAGGGAGCGGCGCCTAAAAAAACAAAAACAAAACAAAAACTAAGAATAACGCATCTTTCTTATGAAAACTTCATGAGGATGCTTCATAAAAGCAGAGATGGGTCAATAATATATATTTAGACCCTCAGTATCAGTCTACTTTATAGAAGTCAACACAAAAAACAGCTATGAGCAGGAATCAACAGTGTTAATTAAAATTAGAATTTCAATTTGCTGAATCAATTCAAAGTAGTGTATAATAAGTGGGAAAAAATGACAAGACTTGACATTTTTTACAAAAATCTGAAAAAGCGTGCTGTACATTTGAATTCACTGTAATAACACAACATAAAATCAACTTCTTTCAGGGTATGGTACAACATCAAAGGCAGCTGGTCAGATATCGTGTGTAGATGGGTGGAGTTTCAGTAAATACAGAGTAATCCTTTAAGAAAGGTAGAATGTAAAAAAAAGACTTAAGACTTGGGCGAGGTTTCCCTTCTGGCAGGCGAATGACTAAGCTGAAATAAAATGGTTAATATCAAAGCATTTTCATGTGTACGGACTCGAAATTCAACTGAAAATCTACAGCAACACTTGAAAGTTAATATTCACAGATGGAAATTGCTACTATGTAAACAATGGAGGAACCACATTCATCTATTAAATGAATAGAGGTTCAAAAACCTGCAGCTGTGAAGGCCTTGTAAGCATTTCATTCAAAAAGCCTGGAACGGGAACTGCCCTAAGTAAATAAACAGTCTTTAGAATCCACAGTGAATAAATATTAAACCCAGAAATTAATTTAAATCCAGATACATTAAACATGGTTCTGTCAAATAGATTCTGCTCAATAAAAACAGTGAGGAAAAAATACCAACTAATTTTGTTGAGCTCGTCAAATCTTTTAAGGCTTGAAACTAAACTTCTTACTTCTTAGTTATTATTACTTTTACCAAAGCAGTCCACAACCTCTGGATGTTTTCCACTGAAGTTAAGAAAAAGTTTTGTAGACCTGGAAACATTTTGACAATGCAACTAAACACCAACAATTTTTGTACACTTCCAATGTCTGAACATGGTTCATACACGATGCTTATGTTAAATTCTTGAAGGCCAGGGGGAGTTCAAAATTGTAATAAAAAGATTGAAAATATGTCTGTAGGCACTTCTATCAATGAAAATTGGTGGTTTGGGTTTTAAGACATGGTAAGCAGATTGTATAATCAGTTTTATGTTATTTGTTATTGATATATGTAACAGGTGTCTGTTGTAAATGAGAAAGAGTCTAAGAGATTTTCCTGGATAAATAAAGGATTAATAATAATAAAAAAGAAGAAATCAAGGAGCAGCTTCCTGAAGGACAATTACTGGGGAAACAGCAGGATTCTGATTCCTCATCTTAAGCAAAAGCAACATCCACTCACCTTTTATTGCATCTACACTCTCAAGGTAGAAACAGTTAATAAGATTCCCAATATAGAGAAAAATAAAATATGTCCAGTTTTATATAAATTATTTACCTTTCTGGTGTCTTCTCCTTTTTGGGCTTCTTTCCACACCTCACCATCTTGCTCCTGTAGCTGTTTCTCCTGGCTGGACCTGTTTTTATTGACGTGTTTTCAAAGGGAGTGGTAGAGATCGCCACTTTGCTTCCACTCTGAAAGAGAAACAAAATTCATGTGAGTAAGATGTGCTTAAAAAATATTTAATTTATATAACCATAGTAGATAGAATATGAATATGTCAGAATGGCCTAGTCAAAGTTCAGATCAAATCAAGACCCAAGACATATTTTCAACATATAGTGTGACATTTTTGTATTATATTTTGACTTTATTGTACTATGTTATACCACCATAAAGAACTTTATTTAGCTTAGAGGTTATTGTAAAGGTCAATAAAAATAAGTGTATTATTATCATCATCTTCATCATCATCATCATCTGATTCCAACTTAATAAATTAATGAAAATATGACCAGATAATAGTTAAAGGTGAGATAATAGTTGAGTGAAATGAAAGGTGTGTTGGTTCAAGGAGACTAGAACAAACAAAAAATAAGCACACCACACTTTTCAGTTTTTTCTTTATTTTGTTTCTGTGTTTTTAAATTGAGGTTGAAGGGAAGCTGCTTATTCTCCCGCAGAAACATTTAATGCAAAACAACTGGAGTTTTTATTACTTTCATTCAGATTCAGCTGATTCGTGGATTAAAGTAAACTGAGCACAAACCCAGCATGTAATGGTACAGCCCCAGTTTAAAGGCACAGTGTTGATTACCTTCAGCAGGAGCTCCACCACTTCTGTGTGGACCAGACCATGAACTGGTTCTCCATTCACGTGAGTAATCAGGTCTCCAGCTTTGAGTCCTGCTTTATGTGCCGGTCCAGCATCTTCTACGTTCTGAAAAACAACCAGAAATAGTCAAAACAACCATGTTTTCATCTCAAAACTATTTGTTTGTTTTAACAGAACGCCAGCTTAAAAAGTCTGTAGCATGCAACGTTCCTTACCCAGACCATGTGATAGACTGTGTACATGTCGCTGTCGCAGGCGTACACCCTGATTGCCCTCAGCGTGAAGCCAAACTTCTTCCCGGAGCTGTGGATAATGATGGGCTGCCGTGGGTTTGTGGTGCAGAGAGACGAGTCTCTGCTGGGAGACGAGTCTCTGGAGGACGGGTCCGAGGAGAGGGAGTACGGAGAGAGAGGGCTGGCGAGTGGAGACGCCCCAAAGATATCTGAGAAAATAAACAACCACCACCTGAGAGGCTTCTCTTATTTAATCAATCGGACCTAAACCAGGCCTGGAGTTGGTACTGGAGCTGACGCGATGAGGCTAATGGGATTTTCTCTCCCAGCAGCAAGGATCTCTTGCCCCCGCAGGCCTAACTGTGAATTCTGTTCATTATTGGCTTGGACTCGCCTGTTTGCTCACAGTCGGTCTGGAAAATGGATCTCGCAGCAGATGTCAAGCTGGGCCAATTCTGCACAGATCTATAAAGAGCTTTCTCCGAGGCGCTCGGCTCTGATATGATACGTTATAGCTAAGAGCTCACTGTGAGAAATGTGTCTTTGCAGTGGAAACCAGTATTTGATTGTGCACCGTCTCTGTGACTTACCAGCAGGGATCATTAGGGAGAGGGCTCCGGTTGAGACGGACTTGGGAACTCTGGACAAAGGTCTGGTCTTCTCTGCGGCGGCTTCTGGTCGCAGGGAGGGCGTCGGAGGCGCCTGATCTGTGGGGGCCTGGCTGGAGCTGTCAGGGACTTTTACCTCCTCACTTCTGGGCGTCAACTGGTCCAGGTGCTCAGAGAAGCTTCCTAAAAAGTGCAAACAGTTTGCAGACAAAGACATTAAGGAGGTTGCTACTAAAGTAGTATTTGGATGAGGAAAAAAATCGACATTTATTGTCGGGGTGGTTAAATCAAAGTTGCTCCTGCTCTTGTTGAGAGAGAGAAAAGATTAATATCTTTTTCATGCTTTAATAGTATGAGACTCAATAATCTATAAGAATAAAAACAGATTGACTCAATTACTAAGGAGTTAAGGATCTACAGCTGAAATGATTAATCATTATTAATTAGTTTAACCACCATTGTGAAAGCAATCATCAACCACTGGACTGGTTTTAGCATCAATAAGGTTGGAGGAAGCAAAGAGATAAAAAACAAAAAACAAAAGGGAACTTGGTACATCAAGCCTGCTCCATTTGATCTTTTTCAGTTTTCTACCTCCGTCGTTGAACATGCTGGTCTTTTGCAAATGTTGCCATCATTTGGAAAATCTTGTTTTCTAAATTCGCTAGGATATGTTGCTTTAATCGTTCAGTTCTCTAATAATTTAATAAGCAGATCTATTAAACTATCCTAAAGAAAAAAAACTTGCCTTATTTTATCTACTTTCCTGATCAATGATACAAATTAATCAGAAAGTATCTCAAACTAATCAAGTAAAATAATAAAAAGAACAAGCCCCAATGCTGAAACCTTTATTTTATCAGAAAACCAAAGTCAGATGTCATGTTTCTGCGCGGCGGCGTTAACTCGTACCAGACAGCGTGGCTCCGCTGTGAGTGCTGCCGGGCGTGACGGCATCAGGCTCGTCCTGTGGCAGCTCTCCGATGGAGAAGGAGACCTTGCTGGGGTCGCTGAGGCCCGAGGTGTCGTCCCCTTCGCTCTCAGCGGAGATGGCGAACTTTGGGAGCAAAGCGGGTCGGGGGACCTGGTTGGTACTGTCCGTGTCTGTCGAGTGGGACAGCGAGGGCCTGGATAAAAGGACAACGGACCCTTATGAGCTAATCAAACAACGCTGGAGAAAATTGTTTACAGGAATTCTGCAGGCTTCACAAACTCAAATTTAAGACTTTCAAAGACGTTTTTAAGACCATTATGAGAGGGATTTAAGACCTGTATCTCCTTAGAAATGTACGAACCTAGTCCAGCAATGACTGGCGCAAAAAAGGTTAGCTAGCAAGCTAGATAGCTAGCTAGCATGGGTATGTTAGCATTGAGTTAACAGTAGGTTTAATTATGGACATAATAAATGTTTTTATTATTTTATTATCATGTCTTTAGTTTAACCTGATAATAAAACACAGTGTAGATGTCTGAGTGTGACTCAAACTTTTGCCCGACAGAAAAGTCCATTTTGTCATGTCCAGACAAAATTTAAGACCTGTGATTAACAAATTAAAAGGTCAACTTAATTTTTAAGATAAGACTTTTTAAAGATGCGCTGATGCAGTCAGTCAGGTGGTGTTTATCTGTTTAAACTCCTTCTGCGCAGATGGAAATACGCCTACATTTCAGCAAAGTCTGGCGTCCAGCTTAGGGAGTCCACAGTGAGCGGGCTCTCGCTCTTCTTCTCCTCCGTCTCTCCCTTCTCCTCCAGATGTCCTCGGGATAAATCCAAGCTACTGTAGACCTGACGGTAACAAACAAACAGTTCACTTCATTACTCTCAGGCAAAAAGAATTAAAAAATCTACAACGAAATGCATCAAAAAGTACAACAATCTTTAGGATTAAACAAACAAAGGTGTAATTGTTTGTGTTACGCAGAGCTTATCGCATCTGACAAATGTGCAGCTGAGGTGAAACCATTCAGAGCGATTCCTCTGAGACGCCGCGCTGCTTTTTGAGACTCGCTGTAATGTTTTTGTTTTGATGTGAGAGGAGTGCTTACTGCAATGCAGCACGACTCCCAGCATGAGGGACTGGACTGTGTGCCGTTCGCACACTACTAGGAAAACAGGTCTGACTTACAAGCAGAAAATCTACGCAGCGAATGTATGAAATAAATGTTCAATACAACGGGGAGGTGGGGGTGGTGGTGGTGGTGGTGTTGGGGGGGGGGTTAGTAGAGAACAAGCAGGAATGAAAGCAGGATTTTTAGGTGAAGATTTCTGTGAAACCCCAAAAGGAACGATGGGACAGATGAGGATATCGGCTCATTTACGTTGCCGGTGTGAGACCAGAGCCACGCAAAGATCAGAGATTAAAGAGGCACCTTAGAGAATCTGTGAGAGCAGGAGGAGAACTGCCGCAGCTCCACGTTGAAGTCTTCATCGTTTGTGTCGTCTTCCTCCGTCTCCAGGTGGTGATACCTCTCGGAGCGAGCTGAAAAGGAGGGAGGTTTTAAGCTTAATTCTTTTTCTCCACAGTTTGTTTTTCCTTTCTTACGGGTCATTTATTTGCCAAGGAAAGAACTTGGGTAGAGAGCAGCAGTTTTGATTTCTGTCAGCCACAAAGCCTCGTTTTCAGACGCTAAGCAGAGAGACAGACAGCAGAGCAAAACAAAGGTTGGCCTTGGCTCGGGTTGTGCTCTTAAATCTCTATTTCTCCAGCTCCCGTTCAGCATTTTCTACCAAGAAATCTTCACGACTTTTCTTAAAATGGATGAGAAATAAAGAAAAGTGAAACTGCAGACTTTTGGACTTGTGGAGCTTCAATCAAATCGGTAACTTCACTAAATAAAAAGCCATCATTGAGATATAACAAGCTTTTTTAGGACTGTAATTGTGAGTAAGCAAAGTATTGATGCTCCAGCCTCAAATTCATGTTTTCTGCCAGTACCGACATGTATTTAGCTTCCTAGATCTAAATATTACGATTTCGACTACAATAAGCAACCCCACAGCATGATGCTGCCAACGTCATGTGGAACTGTTTAAGTTATCTTTAGGGTGTTGTGCAGAAATATTATGCAGCCACATGTTTTGTTTTTGGACTCCCTTTTGGCAGAGGAGAATTTTTTTAATGGCAACTTTGCATTTTCAGATGAAGGACTGAACAGAGCTTTGCGAGATGTCCAAAAGTACATTTGGTTAAACTCTCTCGCTTCTTTTTTTTTTTTTAGATTTGTAGTTGGAAAAAATTAGAAGCAGGTTTTCTTTTACCTTCACTTTAAAATATTGTACTTTTTTATGTTGATATATTAGATAAAATGCCAATAAAATAGAATGAATTCAGAGATTGTAATGTGGCAAAAATATTACAAATGGAACGTTTTTCTTTTCTAAGCTTTTACAAAAATCTTGTTTTTATATGTAAAAAGAAAAACTCAAGAAAAAAACATGATTTTTTTAGATGGATAATGCATGTAAGCTTTATAAAACAAAAATGCAAGTTTCTTGATAAATTATTTTAAAAAGCATGCAAGTTTTTTTTTTATAAAACTCGCATGCTTTATAAAAAATCTTTATAAAAGCTGCTTTATTTAATGCTGCCTTAGCACACAAAGTCTGCTCATGTTTTCCGTTTTGACTCACTGTCGAAGTAGCTGGTGTCGTCTTCAGACTCCAGTTGAGGGATGAACTCAGCCTTCTGTCTCAGCAGGCCGTTCCAGTCCAGGTTGTGGAAAAACTGATGTTGCTTCACTTCCGATGCTCCTCCTGTTGGTGGGATCAACACAAGTTTTATAGGGACAAAGTGAAAAGAAGACCCTAACCCTACCCTAAAGAAGAAAAATAAAAAGAAGAGCATGAGAAAAAAAATCCCTAACACTTCAGTTTAACACAAGAGGTGAAGGACCGCTAACGCTGCGTTTCCTTTTTCACCCTCGTGGCTGCAGGACAAACCGATGTGACGACCGTAAATTCTGCTGGAGGACTTCCTGCCTGTGACCTTTCAGCGCAACAGCAGCAGACATTTGGTCCTCTAAATGACAAAAGGCTTTCCGTCGCGTCGTGGTCGCTTTTACAATCCGCAGATTCTCATAGTACCTGCCTGACCATGCATGGAATTGGATTCATCCACTAGCGAGGAAATAATTGCAATTGATCAGAGCGGGAAGAGTTCAGGCCCGGTCACGGGACAAAGTACTCTGCTGTAAGCTGACCTCAGCCTGCAGCTTAGAGCGACGAACCGAACCGCGCCGAGGTGGAAAACGAGAACCGGTTCTGCAGGCGTCAAAGTGTTTCTCACCTGCTCCCATCCTCTCCAGAGGGTTCTGTCTCAGCAGCAGGGTGATGAGCTCCTGAGAGTCAGGAGGTGGAGCATCCTCACCATCAGGCCAGTTGATCTCATCTGCAAACAGTGCATAGAATTGGTTAGAATACCACCTGAAACAAGGAGCATATTAATTTGCTTTTATATGCATTTTAAATGGAAAACTGACTTTTTCCATCTCAAAGTCAATATTCAACCAGGGTAGGAGCCCATATATAATGCCTTGCAAAAGTATTCATAAAATTTTGAGAATTTTGAGTAACTGGATTAGGGGTGCACTGATCAATTGCTGATCAGCCGATACGTACAGGTGAAATCGATCTCATCTACCATCAATAAGTCAGAAAATCACTACAGGAACCATCTCATGTGCAGTTAAATCAACTTTGTATTATTTCATGAGTATTGTACAATAGTTTTCAATAACATAAGATTGGTATATCGGAGGTGTGTCGTGACCTTGTAGCAGAAAGTGTTGGTTATTAAAGAAAAAAACATGATAATTGTAATCGGTCAAAATTGAAACAGGCAGGTCATGTTTTTTAAAAAAAAATTTAAATTTGGCGATCAGTCAGAAAACTGAAAATCGGTGCAGCCCTAAACGGGATCTGGACTTTTCTAGATGTCTGAAGAAATGCACATCTAATGAGCGCAATTTTTATTTGTAATGAGCCCTCTTTACTCTGATACCCTTAAACAAAATCCACTGCGGCCAACTGCATTCAGAAGTTAGTCAGTCGGTATATTGTATGATTTATGTTGCTGTAAATGCTGATATTATTTAGAAGTCATTCCCTAGTCATTTAGTACAGAATTCAACAATGTCAAAATGTTAATCGAGGCCAAATCATCTCTAAAGACAATCAGAAATCTTATCACAATGTTATTTTTGTGCAATAACATGCAGGTCGAACTTTTACCTGAAACTCAATAAAGTTGGGATGTCTTCTATAATGATGTGCAGTTCTGCTGATTTCTGCATTTTTTCCTCTATCTCTGAATTTGAGACATCGGTTTGGATATAAGTGCGACCTGCGACGGGATGCAGTCACATTTCAGGCGTTGCTGTTGTGAACAGCGGCAGCTCTTATTGACAGCCTGTCTCTCGTTGTCGTGTTTACTGCTCTGTGTCTGCACTGACAACTTTCCAGATGGTTCTGTTTGAAAAACCACCTGGAATGTCAGGCTGGCATATCAGTCAAAAAGCTGGATTTTTGGTTTTTTCTCCTCTAAACAACTAAGCTACACCTTACATTCATAACTTTTCAATTTCAAGAGCTCCTTTCGAGACACAACCAGGAAATTCAACTTAACCTTTTAATGAATTGCAGGGATTAAAATGAACAAATCTCTGCATGCTCTAATTTTCTGTGAAAAGTCTCACAAGTGGAGAACAGATGTTTAAAGCCCCGCCTGTGTCACGCCGATTGTCGACTTTAAGCGGCATTTTAATCAAATCTGGACACAGGCTATGAATATGTATGTGCATCCTGAGGCCACGGTGGAGAGTATTCAGGCCTCTTTAATTAACAGTTACCCTCAGAGGCTTGGCGTGTCGTTTGATTGAGAGCAAACCAAATCCGTTATGGCGTGCCATTCATTTCCACATCCCACACGATGGCGGCTATCCTGCGGCTGAACATACAGCGACGCGATTCGCTGGAAACTGCAGAACTGACAACAACTCATGTTTTCAGGAAGATGAATCATAATGTTTATACTTGACATGCGGTCTCCAGACGAAACGAGAGTCACTGTGCGGTGTCTGTTTTTGTACAAGCCACCGGAGGAATGTCAGCCTTCAGTAAAATCAACAAAATGAATGCGGTCACTACTGGGGGTGTCCCGATGCAACGTTTTCACTTCCGATACGATACTGATATTGCATCTTTGAGTATTGATTGATACTGATAATTAGGCTTGTCACAATAAATCAATAACATGTTAAAAAAAAAAAAAAAAAAAAAAAAAACACGAAATAATTTCCATTTGCATGATTTATTGTTTTTCTCTTTTCTCTCTTTCTTCCAAAAACTGGATGATAAAAATCTTCCATCTGCTGCTTTGGCCTCAACTAGTCCTTTCTTTTTGTTTACAGAGATTTGGTCATTATTTTTATTTGTCGTTTCTGATTTGTTTATTTATTTTTTATATTTAAAATGTCTTCCACCTCCGGTGTTAAATGTTCATTAGCATTTAAAGTTAATTGATCTTTGAGAATGTGTTCTTGCATTATTATGCTATTACTATTATATTACTTGAAAATGGTCTTGAAACAACAATATCATTAATCACGACAACTTCCAGGACTATTTACCATCAAGCAAAATTTGTTATT
Organism: Poecilia formosa; assembly: GCF_000485575.1. Classification (NCBI taxonomy): domain Eukaryota; kingdom Metazoa; phylum Chordata; class Actinopteri; order Cyprinodontiformes; family Poeciliidae; genus Poecilia; species Poecilia formosa. The sequence goes on from NW_006800328.1 coordinate 271,688, forward strand.
GTGACAGGCCTACCGATATTGACCCGATACGTTATCAGCACGAATCATACACACTTTAATGACTTATTTTGTAGTGTGCAATGTTAGAAAAGGCTTGATCAAGTGATATTACATAAACAGAGAACAATAGTCAACAATTGGTATGAGGACAGCTGACTCATTTATTGTTAACCAGTGAGTCTGTGTGTGTGGGACACAAGCGCTGCTGGACAGAAATGCTGGGGCGGACTAAATGTTGGAGCGGACTAAATGTTGGACCGGACTAAATGCTGGAGCGGAGTGCTCCTATCAGTGTATTTATTTCAGAGATTTTAGATGCAGGTCGAAATAATCCGATACTCATATCAGGCCAATTTCCGACATTAATATCAGATCGGGGACATTCCTAGTCACTATGCATAAAGATTCATCTCTGAGCAAAGCAGCTCCTGCTTCAGAAAGTGTCTTCCACTTTGATTTTGAATGTAATAAAATAAGCGTTCACTGCTAAAATACTCGTCTCTTAACTGATAAATGTAATGCAAAGATGGGATATTTTGAGGACATGTATGTAATGTGAGTAATTCTTTAATGTATGAAAATAAATCAGCCAAAACCTCATGTATGCATGCAAAATGAACAGCTCTGAGTTGTTGGCAGAAGCATAACCAGACCTCCGAGGCTTCATGTCGCCATGCCGGTGCTTAGAGCTAAACCCCAACAGCTGCATGCAAATATGCTCAGACTGAACAGAGTTTTGTTCTGGGATGAGGCCGGGCCTGTGGAGCATCGACTACACTTGTTTGTTAGATTTTCCCTTTGACTGGGTCCCAGCTTCAGTCAGTGTCGTGCATGATGTGGACAACAATAGGATTGCAAGACTTGGAGAGAGTATCGAGCTGCTCTGGTGTCTGTCGAAATGCGATTTTTGGGATTTCTTTTCTCTCGATTTGGAATAACTTGCCGTTCAAAATAAAGGTATTTTCTACAACATGTCTAGATTGGTTTCATATCCACACAGGCTACAGTCAGATGGGAGAGAGTGAAGCTTTCAGCAGATAAAAGGGAGGCTGAACAGCAAAGTTGCAGTTTCATCACTTTGAGCCTTCAACATCTGTCAGGGAAGATTATGGATTTCGAAATGTTTGCTGCCTTTGGCAAAACTCAGAATTATGCTGAACAGAGAATAAGCACAGTGACCTAATCATGCCAGCTAACTGATACAAGACGCTAAAGACTTCAGGGACATTCTTTTTTTTTTCTTTTTTTTTAATATTAGTAAAACCCTGTTTTAAAGGAAAGACTTAAGCATTATTCACTGCTTTAAAGGTAAAAAATAATAATTTGAATTTTGTGCAATTAAGATCTGTACTAGTAGACAGAGATATACAAAAACAGGGAATAATAAAAGAAATCAACATACCAAAACTCAATTTATCAAATTTGTTTAACTACCAGGTTGCAAAAAAAAAAAATCTTTAAATTGTACAAGAAGATGATTTATAAGACAAAATCAACAAAAGGCAGGGATAATTTTTTTCTACTTTCAGTTACAGAATATTGTCTAAAATGGAAAAGGATTTCCTCAACAATAAAATGTAATGGTAGAAAAAAAAAATCAACTGAACTTCATTACTGACAGCATTATTAAGGACTGAGGATAAATTTGTGTGAAAAAGAAAAGACTGCAATAATCACAGTTGTATTCCTGGAAGCATTTGACCCCAAAACCTGCTCCCGTCTTCTGTCCAGGCTTTTATTTTGAAACTTTTACATAAATCCTTGTTTGAACAGACTTAAATTAAACAGCTGACTAAACTCTACAGATGCCTGGTAATCAAAACGAATTAAATATTAAACAGAAAAAAAAAAATACTTTGGTAACACTGACCACTTATGACCTGTCCAAACAAATCCTCTGGTGTGTCTCCAAAAAACGGCACGCAGCCCACAAGGAACTCGTAGAGGATGATGCCCATGGCCCACCAGTCCACCGGCTTCCCGTAGCCTTGCCTCAGGATGACTTCTGGAGCGATGTACTCCGGGGTTCCACACACCTGCAAACAACAAGACGCACAAAGAAATCCACACCTCAACGATCTGTGCAACGATACGTGATCGAACCGGAGAGGACAGAGAGTTGAGAGACATTCACCTGCTTGTCTGAGAACTCCCTGGCATCTTTCTCTATGTGTCCCTCATACAGGTTGGTGGTCATGTTCATCAGGCCAACTTTAGAGAGGCCAAAGTCGGTCAGTTTGATGTGGCCCATCGACGTCACCAGTAGACTGAGAGAATGTGAAGGAAGATAGAAAAAAAAATGTAATTAAAACTGGAAAGTGATGATTGATATGTCTAACTAGAAGGAGACATATCCAACCTGTACATCTTTAAGCGTGTGAGAGTTATAATCTTAACATTTCAGTTTAATTGAGTAAAATCAATACATAAGTCATGCATGCAAAACTTTTTGTACATCTTGAACGTTTTCAGATTTTGCAATGATGAAACAAAAACATACATGTAGTTGTTTGGCATATAATTTGATAGACCAACATAAAGTATGACATTGTTATGAAATGGAAGGAAAATGTTGGCAGCATCATGCTTTGGGAATGCTTTTCTGCAGCAGGGATTGGATGAGAAGATGGATGGAGACAAAATTAGGTCAGTCCTGGGAGAAAAGCTTTTAGAGCACGAGTCAAACTCGAGGCCCACGAGCCAAATCTGGCTCGCAAAAATTATTTCTATGGCCCTCCTTACATCGTCTGGCCACAAAGCTACCCAACTGTTTAAAGTGTGAAAGAGAAAGCGAGAAAACAGTAAGGAGTTTGTCCACACAGTTCAAATGAACTGTACAATATCAGCTTCAGTTCCATCTCTGGCTTAATACATCAAGTTCTCACTTGTCAGGTTTCAGATCCCTGTGGACGATGCCGTAGTTGTGAAGATATTCCAGAGCAAGAACAGTTTCTGCAAAATACATCCTGGCCATATCCACCGGCAGGGGACCCATGTTTTTCAACAGGGTGGCGCAATCTCCTCCTGAGAGGGGAAAAAAATAATAAATAAAAAATCAATGAATATAAACATGCAATAGAAGGAAAACAGAAGCCTTTGAACTCGGCTGCAGCTGACCTTCGACATACTCCATCACCATGCACAAGTGCCGCCGTGTCTCAAAGGAGCAGTACATGGAGACAACAAAGGGATTCTCGGCAAAGGTGAGGATGTCTCTCTCCACAAAGGCCTGCTGTATCTGATTCCGCAACATCAGATTCTGCTTGTTGATTTTCTTCATGGCGAACCTCTGCTTGGTTTCCTTGTGCCGAACTAAATAAACAGCTCTGCGGAGTAAAACGGTGCAACAGTAAGGAGCAGAAAAAGCTTTCAAAATGGTTCATTTTCAGTTGATGAGAAATTATTGGAAAAAATAATATTTTCCTGTAACCTATTAGTTTTATATTTTCTTACCCATAAGCACCGTTGCTGATGAGTTTTATCATCTCAAAGTCCAATTCGCAGGGTTTCCGTCGGGAACGCAAGACAGTGCTGAGACTCTGAGACTGAGGACAAGAAGGTAAAGAAAAAAATAGTAAAAAAAAAATATAGTTAAAATATAGAATAGTTAAAAAATCTTAAAGTATTATATTTCTTAAAACGTACAGAGTCGTCTGTTTCTGGAGTTTCTGCAATGCCGCTGTCACTACTGGTCAGCTGTGCAATTTCTATGAAGAATAAAACGCTGATTTAGTATAAAAGAAAAGTAGTAGAAAAACACTAAAAGTTTAATTCAGGCAGCTATTTAAAGTTAAGAATACATGCAAGTGTATGTAAGGCATTTAAGAAAAACTTAAATGCCAAGAAATCAGCACATTTAAAACACACAAAAAAAATCCAAACTTAAGAGTTTATTGGCTAAATAGCTTTGAGCTGCTGACTCCAAGATAACTGGAATTTAAAATAAATGGAGCAGAAATCAGAACACACGTCTGATGGCCATTTTGAAAATCACCACTCTGGAACAAATGCCAGTTAGATACTGTCGTGCGTGTTTTGGTTTTGTTTGCGTGCAACAATGTGAACCGCCATGTGAGCTCCCCAGAGAGCCGGTAAACACATTTCCACTGCTATTTAACATCTGTCCCTCCCAAGAGTTCACTGTAAGCACCTGAGGTGGCGTTTGAACCAAACACAGGAGACGTTCGGCGGGGTAAAGTAGTCTGGCTGATGTGCCAGCTTGTGTGGCTCTGTGGGGAGGCCATTCTTTTCTAATTAGTCATAATGAATGCTGTTGGTTACTGAATATGCAGAGACAGAAGGCCATTAGGCAAATGGTCCGTTTGGTTTTCGCGTACTTCAAGAAAAAATAAGTCTTCAATTGATTCATTCATTTAGAGCCATAATTCAGCAGGAACAACAATCCTACAGGATAAGAACAACACACATTTCATATTTAACAGCTCTAATGAGTCTTTTTGTATTAGATTATGTTAGCGCTGATGATGATGATGAAACATCCGGTACCCTCTAGAGGATCTCGTGTGAGTCCCAACTGGCTGATGATGTAACGAGGGATGTCCGTTTTGATGCCTTGGCCTTCTTTAGCATGTCCTTCAGCTGCTTCCAGAAGGTGGTAAAACTCCTCTGGGTCAAATTCCTGGAAACACAGAGACCCAACTTCAGTGTAAAGCCTGCAGAGTACGCCGGGGAGCTGGAAGGATACATTACGCAACTTTCTTGTTTTGCTAATTATTAAAATATTCAACAATAATTAAGTATTTCATCATTAAAAAACCCCTTAAATTATGCACAGTGCCTCAAAGACGAGGCTAAAAAATATAAATCAGGTGTGAACATGAAGTGAAGTTAGAGTCATTCAATGTATTGAACAGCTTGGATTCCAAATGTATTATTTATCTTTTGCACTTTTAAAAACAGGAGAGATGCATCTAAAAATACTGAGCTGGATGTATGAACACTGTGTAATTGTCAGCATACTGAAATGCCTTATTTCAAAATGATGTCAATTTATGTAAAGTGGGTCAAAATCGTACTAATGTAGAAAAAAATAGGGTAAAGTAAGTGCTCAATATGTTTTATTTCCAAACTGCTTGCTGTGTGTGAGCAGTGGTTGTTGTGGTTGTTTTGGTTCCAGATATAGGCAAATTTCATCAAACAGCTGTTCTCCTGATTTATTAAGATTAATATACATTTATCTTACTTAAATAACATGTTCTCTTGTCTTTCCCGTTTTGAAAAGTGGTAAAGATAAAGGGGCTTTTATGTCTTATCAGATTCATTCTTAAAAAACAAAACAAACAAAACAAAAAACAGGAAGTCAGGGACTACCCATTAAAAGTTCTTCGACACATTGATGACATAAGACAGTAAAATATACATTTAAAATTAGCTTCATTTATAGAGACAGTTAAGTCAAAACAATTGTTTGTACTTTTGTACTTTATTTCTTGCCTCCTTCTTTTACCACTAATAAAATAAAGGTTTTAAGCAGGAGATTAGGCTACTGCAGTAATAGCAAAAAAAAAGTTATTTACACAGCTTTACACACAAGGAGTGTCTAATTGAGGAAGGTGCTGCATGCTGCTCCTAGTTTTCTATTAAAAAACAATAGCTTTTCAATTTTTGTTTGAAAAATGTAAATGTAAGACAGATACTAAGAAAAATGCTGAAGCCTGGGGAAGTTTGCATATCAGAAGTTGTTTACGTACCAGACATTCCAGCAGCCGAGCAGGCCGAGCTATCACAATGAGGATCTTCTTTGCCAGCTCTCTGATGAAGTCAACCTCCTCACTTTCTGACCTCTCTGTGGACTGCAGAGCAACCAACAGGATAAGAAACCGTCACACGCATATGCTGCATCACATAAATCAGAGACGCTTTGGTAAAACTCTGTAAAAAATGGAGAGATACTCTTCAAGTATACACTTTGTCCTTTTTTATTTAGCTGTAACTTTGCTGTCAGTATAAAACAGGAGTAAAATGAAAAATGAAGGGTGTAGAAATTCACATTTTGGGGATCAAAATTGCAACATTTGTTACATTTTCAGCAAACTGTTTAAAAAAAACCTGTTCCCCTCCTCGCCTGTGGTGGCGCTGCACCAAGAACCACTGAAGGAAACAACTCAAAAACCACTGAAGAAGACACTGAGCGCAACTTCCTCCTTCATGAAAGGTTAAATAAAAGTAGAGCCAAATTTTAGCAGCTATTGGTTTTCTCTTTTGCCTTTGATAAAACATCATGAGCCATTTCTCCCACTAGCGGGTTTGTACTGGTGGTGTTTACCCAGAATGCCCTTCTCTATAGTCTGTGTCCTGCTTTTGGAGCAGTCTGCATATAAGTTTTTCATTTATATGGACTCAAATTGCCCCAGAGTTCACTTCAACCGAACCCAGACCTAAGTTTTAAGGCGGATCAGGATTTGCTCCTTTGGTCTGCATCAGGGTTCAGTTGCACTCACACCTCTCCAAACAAACCGGACTTTCTAGTCAAACTCACTAGAGTTTGATGAAACCCGACTAAACAGGGATGGAGTGAATGCACCCTAATAGAGTTTTCTGAAAACTTCACATTTTTTAAAAAGCACCCTACCTCTTGAACAAGTTTCTCCAGTTTGTCGGTGAGTTCGCAGAAGTAGCTGGACGTGATGAGACCGAGCCGGCTCTTTTCCAGACAGTCCCGCGCCAGTTCAATTATCTGGTGGTGGGCGAAGCCAAGCACGCCATCTGCCAGAGGGAGGACGCTCTCCGGGGAGTTGCTGCGGATGATTTCCTGAATCTTTTCCTCCATCTGAGCGGTGGCCTGTAACGTGAGGAGGTTGCGGAGCATCTTTCAGTTGAAGTGGAAGATCTTCAGCTGAGAGCGCGGCTACTGGCGGGGGGCCACTCACCTTAGGGAACCGCTCCTTGTAGACGTGGTTCATCATGATGATCTCATGGTCGTAACAGGATGGAGATCTTCCAGGGCTGAAAATGCGTCATGCGGTTATTGCAGGGCGAGTTTTCAGTGCAGACTATGAAAAGTTTCAGTGGTGTAAAGATGACTGGGGTACCTGAGACTGCGTGAGCGGGGTCGCATGGCCGTCGCTCTGCGGCATTCGTCCCCGGAGATGCTCTCGGTGCAGAAGTGCTTGGAGAGGAGGTACAGTTCATCAGGCGTAGGCTGGAAGGGCAGCTGGTGCAGCTTCTCCTGTGATGAACAGGATGACTGAAAATGAAACAAATATATATTCAACATGAAAAGGAAAAGAAAAAAATAAAGAGATGGTGTTGTTTTTCCCTGTAATAATGATGAAAAATACTGAACTGCCGTGTTTGTTACTAATCTGGCTTTTTTTAAAAAAATGAAATCAATAGTTTTCTAAGGTCTGTATTGTAAATATTACTGCCTCTGTGGGAGGCTGAACAGTCTTCAAACAATAATAAATTACCTTAATTTGACTATTATTGTAAGCAACTTGAGCCTTTTTTGAATTTGAAATATAAGTTTTGAGTTTGATATTGTTCTCAACCATGAAGCACTTAAAAAGTGGAAAATGAGCAAATTTCTCAAAAATTACCTAGAAATTAGTATTATAAACTATCAAGAAAACCAAAGTGCATCATTTTTCAAAGAAAATGTTTAACTTTTTCTTTTTTTAAATTAAAAAAAAAAAAGAGATAGATTCAAGTTCAAAAACTATTTAAAAAAAAGCCAGGTAATATGTTCCAGAATGATTTTAGCATTTTGTTTAGGGAAAATAAACATTTACACTTTTATAATTTATTTTTTTTTCTGAATATGATTGAGCTGTTTCATATAGAACATACAAACCCGCAACTTTTCCTTTAAGATGTTGACGACTGCTGGCTGATCACGCTTTATGTTAATAAAGCCGACATTAAAAAATGAATGCAGTGCTTTAATTATTAATGTGATGTTTGACATTCCAGCTGGTTTCCATTGTTCTACTGCTCAGAGTGAATCAATGGGTCTTTAAAGTAGATTATGTTAACTGTTAATATTTCATTTCATTGATTAGAGAAACACATTGTTTTGTCTTCAGACACAATTTTTAATCTCAGCTGGATAAAAATCTGATCTAATGTAGAACTAGAACCAAAAGATCTTGGTATGACAGAGTAAATAGAAGAACGAGTTCTTCAATGAACCCAAGCAAATAGTTAAACAGACAATGAATGAAAACAGTAGAAATGAAATCAACTTTCACCATGGAAAGCAAAAAATTTAATAAATAAAAGCACCATCTGGAAAATAATTAAATATAATCAACTTGAACCTTTCAGTTCCAGTGAAACATCTTTGATGCTGTAAGTGTTTGTTGACGCGCGTTGACATATTTTAATATGCTTCCTAAAAGTGGTAGAAATAGTTAAAAATATATAATTTAAAAGAGTTAAAGAAAAGGATAGTGAAACTATTTTGAAGAAAAAAAAGTATTGATAACAGATTTTGATGCATCAAGCCAGTTTGTTATGATTTGACATAATGAGGTCTATCAGGTACACAAAGACACAGTAATTATTTTGCATTGTGACAAGAACAATGAGAAACCAAGAACGGTTTTAAATGGTGACAGATGTTTACTGTAACATACCCAAGCAACAAATTACCATTAGAAGTCAAATGATTAGTAAATAAGAGTCTCCGAGTGTAAGTGGATTTCTAAATAAATACCTGTCTTGTGGAGGCTTTTGAGGTTTGTTAGAAAACATTAGTGACCAACATAAAGGTCGAGGAACACAGATACGAGAAATCTCAAATGGAAAACTTGTAAGAGTCGGTTCATGGTGACCATTAAGGCCATTCAACGAGCTAAAGGCTGAATTAAACTGTTTCACAGATTCTGTAATTTAAAGAAAAAGCAGAATCTGAGGAGCATTGAGCCTACAAATGTACTTTAGGTTTTCTAAATCCGATTTATAGAGAATAAGAGAGACATGCGGCATTGTAGTAACACTTAAACTGGTTCAGATTGTTTATTTTACTCTAACATGCATTGCTGTAAACCAGGGGTGCCCAAAGTGGGTCCTCGAGGGCCGGCATCCTGCACATTTTTGTTCTCTCCCTGGTGGCAGTAACAACCTTTTCAGCAGGTCAATGTTCTTCTTAGACTGAGGGAGTATAATTAGATTGGTTTGAGTTAAATGAAGAAGAAGTAAAAACATAAACTGATGTTTGATGGATCATAAACACTGGAGGAGAAGTTGCTCCATTATCTCATTGCCACCTATGGCCACTTTAGACAAAGATACAGTATTTCTGCCTATTCCAGACCTAAATCCAATCGAGAATCTGCGGCCAGTCGATGCTCTTAATGTAATCTGACAGAGATTGAATTATTATGCAAAGAAACATGGGCAGAAATTTCAAGTCTGTGACGTGAAAAGCCAATAGAAATCTAAAATACAAAAGTTGTTTCTACAAATTATTAACACGGGAGGGCTTTAAAACTGAAAATCCACCAGTCAGTTTCATTTTTGGTTTGTTGCTGTTGTGTGAATTACAGGCGCCTGATGCTTACAGAGATGGTGGAGCTGGGCGTGTTGGTTCCATATCCAGAGGACGGCAGGGAGGCCAGGGACCAGCGGCGGCCATCGGTCCTGTCGCAAAACAGCAACAAAAACGCTGAGGAGTGTCCCAATCGTTAAAACAGAAGACCTTTGACCTTTAACAGACAAACTCGACATGCTTGGGTTCAAACAAGACGCTCCCATGTTTGTAACCAAAACATGGGAAAACTTCTAAAACCTGAACGGTCGACGAAGTTGGAGATGGATTTTAAAACAGATGCTTTTTTTTTTTTTAATGAAATCTACTAGTTAATTCGTAGACATAATAAATAAAAAAAAATGACAAGTAAATAAATGTAGAATTAAATGTAGATGGCTCAATGAGTAAAACTGCAGTGTTAAAGTGAGACTTATGAAGCAGGGAGGAACTCCAGACAAATGTGGGGTTAATGTTTTATTTTCCATTTAGAAGTGAAAGCCTAGCTTCAAGTTACCTGTCTGCTCTGTGGCAATGACTGTGGATTATAATAAAAAAAAAATACAAAATTACAGGACTCATGATGGATGCCATTTTTGAAAATATAAATATAGAAAAGTTGAATACTTTATACACGAGCTCGCACAGAAAACACTCATGAGTCTCGACAAAACGGCTACAGACCTGGATTAATTTTTGAAATATATGACCGTATCTCGGTTCCCTTTACCTTCGTGCAAAAGAGAAATGAGCAGAGGCACTGGGGGAGAAATTTCTTGGGCTGTCTTGTGGACTTGTTCCTGTATGAACAGAAACACAGAAAGAGGAGATGAAACGACCTGCAGGCTGAAAACTTAAACACTGGATTATTTTTTTTTTCCAATTAGAAATAAAACAGATCAGTAACACAAAACCATAAAATAAATATATATCAAGCAACAGTGAATTTACTTTTTCCATTTTCAAACTAAGACATTTCTGGCGACAGTGACATTTTCAAAACTAATTGAGATGGAGCATATATGCAAGAATATGTTTATAATTTATATTCTGAAAGATAGTGATAATTACCAAATAGCCAGTGGGGTTCAGAAAAGTTGCTCATTTTTATCTTTTAGAGCTTTTTATTTCCATCTGCTTTGGAACATGCTACATTTAGAAATCTTGGCAGACTTTTGGAAATCGATTTAATCTCGACTCCAGGGAAAACCCACGGCGTCTGTTGTTTTTAGTGAAGCTAGCTGGAATAATCTCCATTATCGCTTTGCTTTAAAGTAACAAAACCCTGTTCAACAGCAGCTGCCCTGATACCTTGCAGTACTTCATACCTTAGTGCACTCCGTTTCTGAGAGTCGGAAATCTGGCTAAAGATCAAGAGAATGCAACACAATCACTGATTGTTCTTCAAGTACTAAAAATCAACAAAAGCTCATTCAAAGAAGGTTCATTGTTTTGCACATTTTCAGATTGCACCAGCACTTGGTTTGTAATAGCACCAGCTCTCTATTCATGTGTCCTTTTGTGCTACTTTTCAAAGCTATTAACTGTGGGATTTACTAAAACCATTCTCCCAAGATCCCCCTTTGAGGGAAAATATAATTATCTTCAATTTCTTGTGAAAGCACTGGGTAAGCTCTAAAACAATTGCTTAACTGGTCTGATTTAATTTATATTCTTAAAGATGGTGAATTAAATGATAAATGTGAACCCCGAAGACCTAAAAGCCTGTTGACTGCTGTGATATGGAGATAAAAACAGTTCAAAACAAGCTTATGAGAAAGCGTTTTATTTCTTTGAAGAAAACAAAAACTGCACTAAATACGGATTTAAATGGGACATCATGTGCACAAACATAATGAGTAGAAATAGAACAAAATGGTAGGATTTTGAACATGAATGTTAAGATTCTGTAGAGTATATTTTATATATATATATATATATATATCTCCTCTCAGAGAGCAAGGGAGAGGGTTATGAGCAGCGCATACACAGGCATTTGCAACAACATTTAGTCTTCAGGACGGTTTGTACGCTATGTGTGAAGCACAACTGGCATTTAATAAATATGTTGACGTACCCAACACTTAAAACATATTAAACTAAGAGCAATATGTTCCATTTAAAAGCTAAACACCATTCAGGTGGTCTGCAATCCTGGACCCTGAAATTTACCTCATGTACCTTAAAGAAGAGGAAAACAAAACATAGAAACTCACATAGACGCTCTGTGCATAACTTGCAGTTTTGATTACTGTTTTACCCTCCTTGCCATGTTTCTCAATCAATTGTATTTTTGTCGTCAAGCTTTACCATACATTTTTGTATTGACAATTATATATTCTTTCTATCCTGAACAATAGTCTTTTGTTTTAGATATCTAAGGTATTAAAGTCAAATAGTCAGGGCAGTAGAGGTGCATTTTCTCTGCCATGGATAAAGCTCTTCTTTTAGAAAAACTGAGTCAAGTTGCACCACAGTATTGTGTTTTATCAAAGATCAAATGTCATTTTTGCATCGGCTTTCATGAAGTTTAAATGTTGACGGCTGAAGTGGACTAAAACAAGTTCCTCTCACAATTCTCCTTTCATATAGCTTTGCTATCCAACAAAGCAGTAATTTGAGTTGACGTTGCGTTGTAACAACCTTCACATATTTAGAATTAATCAAATATATTACACAGGTTTGGCCACATAATTAGGTGACCAATTTCCTTTTTCTGCTATAAAGAAGATTAACCTTTTTCAAACAGAACAGATAATTTCTGAGGAATTCATGACTAGAAAAGCTTTTACATGGAAGATGGCTCAGAGACGATTACATGCCTCAATATAAATGGCAGCCCAGAAAAGTTGCTCTTCTTACCTTTGATATAAATATTACGCCTCAGCCACAGCGTCACGTCATCCCAGAGCTGTGCGCATTCGTTAGTAAAAGCACCGGGGCTTTCAGAGCCGGAATCCATCTTAAAATCTGGGCTCCTTCATCAGGTCACGATGCAGACTAAACACTTGAAGCTGCAGCGCTGTGTTCGCTAAGCAATGGCAGGAAATAAAACGCCCTGTGGTAAATGAGGTCTCCCTCCCTCTGGTCCTGTGCATTTCCTCCCTGCAGGCCGCCGCTTCCTCACCCAAAAACAATCACGGCGTTTTTGATTTGTTGCACCGTTAAATTCTCAGCCCCAGCGCTGGCTGACCTAACCAAAGTCTGACCAGAAAAAAACGCCACAATGCAACCTGATGCTTCACGCCGTCAATCCTTTTATCATCCCACAGCAGGATCACCCAGTGATAGTCGGTGTGATTATTGTATTTTCTTACTGCATATTCCTCTGCTGGTAATTACAAACAGGGCATGAGAGCTCCTGTGTCATCTGTACTTGTACTTTTTGCAAAAATAAAAAGCTTTTCATTTTCATTTTGCGGGTTTTTCCTGTCGCAGTGCACTAAAGGCCCCCTCTGTGTACAACCTGACAGTGATGACAACAGGTTCTACATTAGGCGACACGAACATGTGATGGACATGAACTCACCTGTGAGAGAAGAGAGCGGAGAGTGGGGTCGCGGTAAACCCGACGACTGACCGCTTCCAATCAGGCTCTTTCTGTTGCTCGTGCGACAGCTGCAACAACCACAGAGACTCATTTTAAGGAAGGAAAACATACATTAGAAATAATATAAAAAGTTAAATTAAGGTAGAAATCCAGCATCTTGTGGGAAACTGAATAAAAATTAATCAACTAATACTTAGAAAAAGGTTTTGTGACACCTTGGAGCTCAGTTTGAGTTTTACAGCTAATGAATCCAGAGTTCAAAATGCTCTGACCTCCATGTTTAAAACGCCGGTATAATTTTTGATCAGTTGAATAAAACAGAAAAATCTGTTGAAAATGCCACAAATAAAATAATAAAGTGTTGGATTAGCATCGGAATAACACAGTGTTATTATACCATTTTAATGCACTTTATTTTAATATTAGGGAACTAGTGTGTATCAGGGATCTACAGGGGAAAAAAAAACATTTGCTCTACTCTGAAATTTTGACAATCTCAGAAATTTTCTAGGGAAAAAACTTTGGAAATTTCTTAGTTTGAACATTTTCTAAAAAAAAAAAAAAAAAAAAAAAAAAAAAAAAAACCCCTGTAGATTAATATCAGAAATTCAAGGAATTTTATTCCACTTTTGGAAATTTTTCATAGCAAATTTTTTGACTTTTCAAACCTAGAAATATCCTTTTTTCTAGAAAATTTGGGATGATTTTTTGGCAGAAATTAGCTCCTTTTTCTATCCACAGTGGCATTAACACGCCTTCATAGAGATCATCCGATTTGGACTGAAGCACCACTAGTTGTTTGAACCAGTTAAGGTGCTGATATTATCTCACATGTTTGCAGGAGTATGAGGGTAAATAATATTAGTTCAGCCAAATTGCCTCCATGCACTATGATTATTCACACAACTTATTTTGAGGTTTTTATTTATTTTAGAAATAAGTTGTGTTTATCGCATTGCTAAAAAGTGGCTTGTTACTAAAACTTGTGTTGGGTTATTGTGTTACGATTGCTTCTTTGCGATGTCTTAGGATGCTTGACTCTTCATTACAAGCTGCAAAATGTCAGCACACTTTGTGATTTATATTCGCAGATGGGATGTGAATATAGTCAATGAGGCAGCCTGTTCTGGCTCATTGGTTAACTTTTATTTACTTAGACTTCTGACAGCCTCTATCTGTACTGCAATTGCACTGAGAAATGTTGACTCTTGTATTTTTTGCATGCTTCTTTCTTTTACTTTTGCTCAAACTGAACTGGAGAAGAAGGAATTGTTTGACCTTCTCCCTTATCCTTTAAGTAGCTACAGCTACAGTGGTTTTACCGCCAAAGTAAAAGTTCTTGAGGTTAACTCAATAATGCACATAGCTTGATGTTTCCCTCTAAATGTGTAACTTTTTCATGTTACATTTTTGTTGCTGCCTATTGCCGAAGCCTCGCTTAAAACGCAGGATTTAGATCTCAATTGGATTTTATCCTGGGTAAATAATTAAAAAATATACAATTATAAAAAAATAATAAAAGTGTGGGAAGCTCAAACAAATAAATAAGCAGATGATGGAAGTGATGGAAAAGCAAACTGGTTCATTTACAGAACCAGTTCAGAACTGGCTCTTGCTGCAACCTGATGGAAAATCCCTACATATGATCAAATCTACTAAAACATTTTAAAGACTGGATCAACTGTTGATATTTGAAAATAAAGCTCCTTTCAAAATAAAGCTTTGCGTTTTATAATTAAACCGTAAGCTTAATTTCAGGAATATTATCCAAGGACTATTACGATTGGAAAGCAGATTCATTGTCCACTTCTGACTATAAATTTCACTTAATTGAGTTAAATTTACAACATTATATTGAATGCTTCTGCATTCCCTTCCGATAGAAAATGGAGGATATTGTCTATTAATATTATCAGCTTGCTTTTGAGTCCCTTCTACTAAAAAAATATAAGGCTGTGCAATATTTAAAGTTCAATAACCTTGATTTCATTGTATAGGATTGCTAAATGCAGAAAATTAAAAAAATGTCCCAATTCGAACACAAATAATTTCTTCTAATGGTTATTTAAAACAAAATGAAAACCCGTTACGCTCTCATAACAGTCCTCAAGTAACCAGAGATAAAATAAAAAAATTAAATAAAAAAATGTACAAGTGACACAACGTTCCGGTTTATTCCCCACAAAACAAAAACAAACAAATAAGAAAAAAAGAAGACGGCATGTGCAGAGCATTCCTACTTTTATATTTACTGGTCCTGCTATTCCAGAACAGTGACTCACAGGGAGCCACCGTGATCCACAACGTGTGACTCATAAATGAAACCCACTTTTTAACCTTGACAGAAAAAAAATGAATTACTTCAATGTACAAGTGGCTTCTGGTTAGCATGACGGTTCCCGGTTTCAGATTAGAGACGGACAGCGGAACTACAAAGACCCTGAAGAGAAACGCATTCCCTTCAAGGTCATGGACTTAAAATCAATGATGCACTGTTACATAAGCCCCTCGGAGACCTAAACCGTCTTCAGCAGAGTTCACTAAAACGTTATTCAATAATAATCTGCATGCTACAAATCCCCCATTAAATCTGCTTGGTATTTTACCAGGGGCTAAAAATTACAATTTATGTATTTTTCATGAAGAGCAACAAAAAAAAGAAAATACAGATTTATCCATTTAATACAATTAGAGAAACACAAGAATAATTTATGTTGCAGAAAAAGACAGAGGAAGGGACGAATAGCAGTCAGTCAGTGGTGCAGGCCTCCTGCCTGTGTGCTGCAGCAGTGATCAAAAACAATCTAATTCACACAGGCTACTGCAAAGACGCTCAAACACATGAGCTGGCAGTCCTCATGTCTCTGTTGACAGTGCTGCAGAGCAGGACCTACAGGTACAGGCACTGCAGAGCATCAATGTCAGTCAGAAGCCACAAAGATGGCGTCACGCTTTTAAATGACGTTCTGCTTTCTTGGGATTTTCAAGGAAACAGTCACAGTATTCAGATTAGAGCTGCAGCTAATGTTTATTTTAGCGACTGAGTAATCTATCAATTATTTTGATGATTAATCGAGCAGCGGGATAAAAAAAGGGGGCACGTTCTGCAGGTTTTTCATTTAAACACTTAAGTTCTATTTTGTAGTTTTTAAAATGAATGAAAAATAATTTAATATTTCTTTTCAGGCCTTTCTGCTTGACGTGGCATCAATATAACGCAGATTTGATTTATTGACTATCTTTTGATTAACCAATCAATAATTGAACAGCAAAAGTTACCAATTACAAGTATTTTCCTAGAACTTGAGGAGTTCCATGTATTTACAGTCGAAGAAAAAATGTTTTTTTATCTTAAATGCAAAATGCATTTATACAGTGAGAGTCGTACTAAATGTGGGATTTTTATGGCTATCTTCAAGTATTTATGTTGTCAATTAGAATATTATTTTAGTCTTAAAACGGGACAATCTCAGGCTTTTTCACATTCACACTATTTTCGTATAAGGAAAGTTTATCATCTGATGTCCCTGTAATCTGTGATTTTTGAACCAATGGGATTAAGGGGGAAAAATAACTCGGGTTAATTTAGTTACAAACTGAAGGTTGGCAATGTATTTATTTTCAACCTGTTGTGCTCTGATGTACTAACATAAATGCAGTGAAACATTGTGCCTTCAAAAGTCAATTATTTGTAACATAAAGTCTTTCTTCTCGGTAAGGATCTGGCTGTTCTGTGAAGGTTTTAAAGGTTTATTAGAGAACATTTGAGAGAAAAAAGCACCATGATGACTGAGAGGGATACAGAAAAAAAGTCAGGGAAAAAGTTATAGAGAAGTTCAAAGCCGGGTTATGTGATAAAACGTTAATCCCAAACTCACAGATTAATGTTTAATCAATCATTTGAAAGTGGAAACAGTGTGATACTACCAAGACACGGTCAGAGGATGAGCAGCGGAGATCTGCAGCTCAGGTGGGCCAAAGACTGGCCGGACATCAAGCAAGCCAGAAGGAGAGCTGATGAGGCTGCTTAGATAAAATTTGAGCTTTTTTCTGATTTACATGAAAAAGTTCCATTCAAATCGACTCAATTCAAATGCGGGCCAAACTTTCAGATTTTCATCTGTGAAAAGCTTTGAAAATAGTTTTTATTTTCCCAATTCATGATTAAGAATTTCTTGTTAGATGATCAATTATATATATATATAAAATCCATCAACCATAAAAATCATCATGAGCAGCTCCTTGTCAGGGTAAAAAGTCAAACCATGTTTCTAAACATTTTCTATTGAGCAAGTGATGCATTTTAACATGGGCTAGCAGAATAGAAACAGCAGAAATCTTTGTCACGACAGAGCGAGTGGATAGTCCATATGTGTTCAAAAATGATCAAATATGATGAGATCTGCTCATAAGCTCTCACTGTGGATTAATGCTACTCCACTGCTTCCTAATCAAGCTTTCATTCCTTCACCATCATCTCAGCATAGGAAGCACCCCCCACTGTTACTACTGAAGCCGAGCACTTCATGAGCATTCACTAAACTGGCTGCTACTGGATTACTTTATGGAAAAAAATCAAGTCGTCTTCCTTACATCTGATTCTTGGTAGCTGAGCTTTAGCAGCATTACCTCTGCAGATAAACGGGGATAATCGTGTTGGTTTAGTGAAGCTTTAAGGGCTGGAGGATGATAGAGAGAAAGTAGGCCAGTGTTTCTGGAGACATGCTAACTGATGTGAATGCTGTGCTTCATTAAAAATCTTTGTTTCACTCCAAAAAGACCGCAAACTCTTTATTCAGTGACTAAAAATACCTTCTGAGCGTCTTTATGACAGTTACTTTCTGAACCAAATCAGTTTATTTTTACCTTGCGTCCACAAAGTAATCTGAATCTGTCAGGAGCAATTTCTTAGACGTCGGCCCGGCTGCGTATTCGGGCCGCAAGAAGCGGCAAAAAATAGATCAAACTCTTAATTCCCAAAGCTCTGCATTCAGATTGCCGACATCCGTAGCCTGACCCATGTCAACAAAAAGCCACGATTAATCTTTTTCAGTTCTGTGAGCGGAGCTCTGTCGTCACAGCTGTCAGGTGAGCTGCCACTGTGGGGTGAAATGAATTGCTGCGATGAGCTGACAAACCTAGATTCAAAGTCAAACATATGACACATGCAGATCTATTAATAGAATTAAAAAAAAAACAGATGAAAGGTCCGGCGATTAAAGCACAGCAACACTTTTGTTGTTTTCCTCGAGCTGAAATCAGATGGTATTGTTTTTGTTCTTGTGAGAATTTATCATTTTTATACACCTCCACTGATTAAAGAATGCTACTTACTTCCTATTTATTTAGACTTAACAAAGAGAGTTCAATGTGATATTAAAAGTTAAAAATTGGAAAAGAATTCTAAAAATACTGAAACCTCTGTCATGTTATAGTCATATTTCATATGTATATTAAGCAACATGTACAGTAACGCATCATCGACACACATGGATTATTGTTTTCGGCTGAGGAAAAAATGGTCAGTTTTTCATTTTAAGCTGTTCTGCAGCAAAAAAAAAAAAAGAGGTCAGGAAAGGGATTAAAAACAAATATGATTATATAGACTTTCACCAATACTGTGGTCCCAGCAATATACAGCTAACGGAGATCAAGGGGCTTAGCTGGTGAAGTATGAAGTTTCAGCTAAGTTTATTTTCCAGAAAAAGTGTAATTCTTTAAGCTGCAACATCAAAAATGGTTCACAAGACCAAGTCCAAGTCGGCTGTCTTCAATAAAAACCAGACAATTTCTCACAGGCGAACTCTGAGTCAACTATTTCAGTTGTGAATGCAAACCGTGACTTCTATGAACACACACAGGATCAGCATCTTCACTTTTCCACTGTTATTTAACTGGGATGGTACATAGGAAAGTACACATCCTGTGTGTGAAAAGCGTGTCAGAACGACAAACATCCAGTTGCCATTTGGCTCACAAAGCAAATAATACAGAACAGGCCAGAAGGAAACACCCGTCTTCTAGTTCAAGAAGAGAAGGTCTGGGAACTAAATCATGATTACAGTTTAATGACTAATCTGTTTGTTCAGCTAAGAAATTTACACAAGTGACACAACGGCGCTGAAAAGTGCAGCAGCTTCATTTCGAACGATACCTTTGGGATCGACGCAGACGGGCTCCGCTGAAGAAATGTGGCATGTTAAAGTTGGACAGCACCGTCCACGGACTGGAGTCGGACATTGTGTCCGCGTCATGCCAGAGGGGGAGATGCAAAGGGGGCTTCTGAGGTCCTGATGAGAAGCGACGGCTGCCGGGGTTTAGGAGGTTATGACCCCCGGAGCACTGCTGGCAAGGTCCAAACTTCCTCTGTAGGGACACATCTGCAGCCAGCTGCGGCATTAAACGCTACTGTCGCCGAGGGCGCGTTGTCCTCAAACAACAAAAGGAAAAAAAAAAAAAGTAATCCGGGGACTGGATCAAAGGAAGGCACAGAGAGCGCGCGATCCAGGTCAGGTGTTGACAACCTCCGCTGCGGCAGGGACGCGACACCCAACACCGGCCGACTCAACCCGTCTCACGGCAGCTGTTCTGCAGCACGCCAAACGCTTGTCCTGCTCCCTTCGCTCAACATGCTTCATATCATGTAACAGGCATATACCACTTCACATCCTGGGGAACGGAGGGAGGGAGGAGGACTGCATCATCAACACATGCTGCCGCGCTCTTGCTGCTTTCAAAGATTACACAGGTCCGGTGGGTCAGCGTTTCCAGTGTGAGGTGTGTAAAAATTGTACGATTTTTTTTTACCAACTGCTGAAAAACAAAATAAAAAATAAATAAATCTTTGACTGTTCCTTCCTCAAGAGAGTTATGGCTTATTTATTTGACGAGAGCCTCGCCTTAACTAAATCACCTTTGTCCCATGACTCATTTCCTGTTTGACTTTTAAAAACTACAGAGCGACTTAAAGACGTAAAGACAGATGTAGATTTGTTTAATAAAGAAAACATCTTGATATATAAAAACTATTAAGAATATTATAGTCCAAACAGTTTTGTAAGTTTGTCTACTACGGTAAATAAAAAGTGAGGATTAATTTTAACAATATTTGATTAGGAGGTTGACTGCTGAATTAATAATTAACATTTAATTTCTGTGTTGAATTTGGATGAGCGACTGATCTTTGGCTACGGCAACCAGAGGTCGATTTCAAATCAGAATAAATTTTACTCTCAGAATCACTCATTATAAATAATTTGTAAGAACTTATCAAATATAAAATGCAACAATTTTAATTGAAAAAAAGTCAAGTAAGAAACAAAATAAAATAAAACTGAGACTCAAATTGTTCATCTCTGAACAACCTGCAACATGCTCACTTGTTTCTTTATTCAACATGCCTGACACCTCTGCCATTAAACATTAACGACAAACATAAAAAATGATTTAATAGACAGAAAATTACACAAATCAATCCCTCATTTATTTGCTCAATGTCATATAAATCAGCTGCATGATTAAAAAGAAAAAAAGATAAAATTGGTTAATATTGCAATGCTTATTTACCAATCAGTAAAGGGTGTTAATGTTTTTGGATGTCATAGGACTTCTATTTCCAACCCAACTAAGACACGATTTCTGCTCTGTTGACACTAAAACTTAAATTTAGAGGTAAAGTATTGGTTTGTAAAGGAAGCTAAATTGAGTGCCACATCCAGAGGTTTTAACAAGTTTTATAGAAGGAGGACAATATATGAATGGAGCAAAGTACGATAACAAATCTGCAGCCAGGTGCTTGGAAATGCTTATATTTCTAGACAGTTCATATTTTTATGTCGTCAGACTTGTTAACTTATATTACAGCAGTAGAGGACAGTAAAATGATGTGCATAGTAGGACCGGAGGACACTCAGGTTGTTGTAGATGACTCTAATCACTTGCCAAGTGCTCTGCCAGGAAGGGGAAAACAGCTGAGCGAGACAGGCAGAGCAAAACCGACAAAGGAAAACACACTAGTATGACTGGCACATAACCACTGGTCCCACCTCCCTGTGCCTCTCTTCTGTAATAAAGTGTCATCAGAGGTCGCTTTCGACAGCGAAAAAGCTGGAGTTTGCGAGCGCGTTCTCTCTGAGAGGGTCGGCCGGTCTCCCTGCAGGCTGATGTGACAGCCTTCACTCTAATTATGGCTCTGCTCCGTTTCGCTGCTCCACATAAGAAATGACAGTTCAGACGGTTCAAAGTCAAACCTGCACACAGCGGCACAAGAGCCGCGGAGTGGAAAACTCATTCAAACAAACAAAACGCGCATTTACTTTTTTTTTTTTTTTTTTTACACACCGAGTCTGTTAACATCTGACAAATGAGTTTAGAGCGCTTCCCTTCCCATGAGCGAGTTTTTACAGTTGTGTTTTGTTAACATTTATTGGTGCTAACTTGCAGTTTGACTTTCCTTGCTTTGATTGTTAAGACTCGAGCTGTTTTTTTTTTTTTTTGTTGTTGTTGCAGCCAAATGTTGGAGACGACGAGGATAAACATAAAAAAAACCCTCATCAGGACAGACTCAAATAATGCTACATTAAAAAAACACTGAATAAAAAGACAATAATAAATCTATTTCCATGTTGTGGCACAAAGTTTACAGTTGAGTTGAAGTTTGTGTGTTTCAATATGATGAGTTTTCTTTTCTAAATTGACATAACAGGACTGGGCTTGGCACAGGAACAAATTTTGCTGGATGATAAATTTTCCCAAAAGTTATCGCAATAAATAATGTTTTGAGCCCATTTTCTAGTAATATCATGATAATGGCATAATAATGCAAGAACATATTCTCAAAGATCAATAAACTTTAAATTCTAACTAACATTTAAAACTGGAAAGGGAAATTTTAAAATATCCATAATAAACCAACAGAAACAACAAATAAAATGAACCATGAAGAATCTGTAAACAAAAATGTCTTACAAAACATAAGCTGGTTGAGACCAAAGCACCAGACTGAAGACTTTTCTCACCTTAGAGGAAAACGATAAGTATAAGTGATGCAAATGGAAACCAAACTCGTTTTAATTTATCATGCAAATTTATTGTTTATTGTCCTATATAGGAGTGGAAATCTTTCTCAGCTTCCCGATTTATAATGCTATGATTAAAACATGCAGTTTGTTGTGTTTCCAAATATTTTCCTTCAGTCGTACACAGCCTGCGTACGGCGTGGCGCTTGTCCAAGCTGTTTCTGCTTTAATACAGAGGGTGAATGATGTGACCTTGTGTTTACCATAAGCTGTCCCTCTGCTGCGCTTACGCACTTCTGAGTTACCTATTTCACTTTAGGAAACTCTATATAAAATGTAAAATAAATAATGAAAGGTCTCGTCACTCAGGGAACACAGCGTAGAATTAGACTGAATAGATCTGCTCATGGATCAGGAACATTGTCACCAATACCCAATATAGAATTATTTTCAGTATTGGGACCGATACAGATATTGAATCAGTGCTTCTTCACATTACCATGTTCTCTGCATGTTCTGCTCTACATCCAGGTCCTTTATGTTTGCTTTCTACTAACAATAATATGCTGCAAACATTGCCACCCTAACCTAATAACGTGTGTGTGACAACCTTGGCTTACGATTATTAGGTAAAACAGGAAGTAATTTGTTGAACACCTGCCTGGGAGCTTATGACCTGCTTTGGTTCACCAGTGAAACCATTATTTTCTCTCAGTGCAAAGAGCCGCTGCTTATGTTTCTAAAATGATATTCCTAACCATATTAAATTGGGCTTTTCATTATATGATGACATTCAATATTTGCACTGGTGTATTAGATGAAATCAAATCTTGCATTTGATCACACAGGAAACACTGCATTTAGAAAAAAAAGAAGAAAAAAACCAGCTCAGTGCTGTTGTATGCAGCTGACTCATTTTACCGCCTGCTTCACTTGACTGTCTGTGAAAGCTGCACAGCACAAGAGGAGAACAAGAGCGAGTTGGGTGGGTGTCTCATTCTATTCATTGATGCTGCAAATTCTCAAAAACAAGCAAGTCTGTTGAATGAGATGGAGAGGAAGAAAAAAAAAGACCCAAACATGCTGCAAGTTTCATTTCAAACATTTAACCGTCAGCAAATCTTTAGCATCAAATGATATGAACTTGAAATGTCACAGAGAGATTTGTTGCAAAAGGAGCAAGTTCAAGCACAGAATATTTACCAAGTGGCAATAAGAGGAGAGGGAAAGATGGTCAACAAAAATCCAATCATTTTAGGTGGAGTTTCCATTACTGGTCTGATGGTTACCAAAACTAGCAAGGACATGGACTCAACCTGAACAGGAATATCTGAACTCCATCTGATTAATTTAATTGTATTCAAGAAATGTTCTTGAAATCACTGATGGAGAAAACAAAGGATGGGGATTAGAGATGCACCAATTGCAGTTTTCTAATCGATCACTGATATTTCAAAGCTTGACCTGCTGATTCAGATTGGTCGATTTTCACACCTTTGCAGAGGCAGATGAGATCGGTTTCACATGCAAGTATCAGCCGATCATAGATCACCCGCAATTCAAGAAATCTGCGTCGATTTATCAGTGCACCACTCTTATTTTTCTCTAAATATTGGTCAAATGTAAACGCCATGTTACGTATAATGAATATATCATTTCATCCAAAAATAAACAGGATTTGTAACACTGGTAAAACAGTATGAACTGCTGATTGTTCTTATTCATTTTGTTTAAGTTTGACTTAAATTATAAAAAATATATTTAAATATAGAATAGAAAAAAAGGGGGTTGTCCAAGAGTACATATTGCCTTTTAGTCTAGAAAACCTGAAATCAAAGAAGAAACTTTATGTAGATCCATATTACAAAATAAAGAAATATATAAGACACAAGGTCAGATACCATCTACAAACAACTCCATAACTAAGTGGTAAATGTACACATTTAGCCATCATTAGCTTCCATTATTTGCAGGACTTTTCATTCCAAAATGAATCAGTCCAGGATTGGATCCATTCTTCACTTTGATGCATTGCTAATGCCCCAAATCCTACTTAGCACATGAAAGAGGAGCAAAACGTCAGAACAGAACAGGGCATGATGAGGGTAGGCGGGGGGTTGGTGGCCTTATCAACATTACATAAGCTCTGTGTCCTCTTACGGCATTTTAATGGGGCTTGACGTTTTAGAGGGCAAACTGAAGATTCTGCTTCACGTTAGAAAAATGAAAATTGGCAACCAAACAAACAAACAAAAAAAAAAACCCCACAAGACATCCACGGTTGAACAACTGTTGCTTACCTCCAGAAATGAAAGGCGTGCAGTGGGCTGCACGGACTGCAGGGGCTAGTGGGAGTGGGGCTCAAGCTTCGGGGAGTGAGGCTGTAAGTTAAATGGAGTGCAGTGAATAGTTGTCCTTTATCACATACAGGACAGTCAGACCGCCACAAACCGCCGCCACCGCGCAGCTCTGACATGAGCAAAAATGAAGACGGCAGCATCAGTAAATGATCCCTGTCAGACCAATCTAATTGTGTTTGAGGAGCAGGTTCCCGAGGCATTCGTCTGGTTTCTGCAGTGTTTGGTTGACATTGAGCCTGTGGGCTGTGCCAGACTAAAATGACAGCAGGCAATAAAGAGCACCTGTTAAAAAGGCGAACGGTCATAAAAAGGAGTTAGAAATTGACCTAAGGTTGACGAGGAGGTTGCAAGCAGAGTTGTTCCTGCTTCTGCGATCACAAGGAAAGCTTTTACCTTTTACCGTGCGAGGTCATATGTTTAATCTCTGCTTCAGCTGGACTGCCAGCAGCACTGCAGAGCAAAGGTGAGTTACTTTTACTGCAGTGGCTTCCATTCATCAAATAGTAAAATGTGGAAAGAGCCCAAAGCAAACCAGAAAAATAAGCCAACAGTAACATGATAATAAATGACTTAATTTAGGGAATAATTTGAGAATTTTCATAACGATTTTAGTGCGATGCTAAGGAGACCTCTCATTGTCAGTGATTTTACTGAACGCAGTGACATGTTTCAGCAACATGCCAGGCATTTTCCTCTGTGTTTATCTTGAGTCAACAGAACATCATCTTGCTTGAACAGTCAACATACCTAAAAATAAAAATAGTCCCCTTACAAGTGCAGCTTTTCCATTTCTTTTAAAAGATATAATTGTGATTAAAAAATGACTAACAACTAGAGGACAATTTTAAAATATTACTGTTACAGATCCACCGAGACGTTTGCTGCGTTCAGCTTGATTTGCTCCGAGTGATGATCAGAAATTAAAAAGAAAAAAAGTTAAACCTAAGCTCCATCAAACTGTGCATTCAACAACACTCTTTAGTGTAGATGTTGTTAGTGAAGGAAGAAACTCAAAGTTTGACATTTTTGGCAATAGGAAGCCATTTAAAATAAAATCAGAGGAAGCGCAGAAATGCAAGACACATTTTAAGTGAGAATTATTTTCTCTGACATGTTGAGACATTTCTGTGCTCCATTCAGGCTGCAACAGACCAAGAGAAAATGCAGCATTCAGTGGATACCAGGAAGGTATGAGAAAGTTGCTTTTTTAAAATAATTTAAAGTTTAAACTTTAATCCATCCTGGAGCATGTTGGATTTGGGAATGCTGGAAGCTTTCTGGGAATGTAACAATATACATCTGACATCGCCTGTGCTCTAAACCTAAATAAAATTAAATCTCTACAACAGGAAGGCTAGAATGAGTATCTGTGTTGTTCTTGTTAGATCCTATTTTAGCTCTTAAAGAATCATTTGAATCAATTAAAAGCCATCAGTTGGTCAAAGCTTAAAAACATGGAGATGAGAAATTGATCACAAATTCTGATCGGTGGATCTCTATTATTGTTAATGAACCGTTTTTTATATTTTCAGTATTCACAAATATACTAAGGCAGATGATACGTGTCAGAAAAGGAATATTGTTAGTTTTGGTCCCTCAGTGTGGTTTGTTGACAAAAAAAAAAAATCAAATACTACCATGGCAACACCGCAATAAATTAATAAAAGGATGATGTTCAGTGAGCACAATTTGCTTAGACACAAAGGTAAGAATGTGTTTGCCAGTTCTCATTGTCTATAGGGAAAAGAAGTGGGTTAGAACATTTTGTTTAATGACTGAGTTACTTTAGTATCGGCCCAAAAATCTGCATAGAAATAACGTCATTCAGCAATCCAATTGGCTCAGCTGCAAAATTTAAACCCTTAAGTACGGAGAACCATGACAAATGCCTCGGTGACCCAAATAAAACATGTATTGAATCGTGCAAAACGGCACAGTCTGTGATAAAGCTGCCAATGTAAACACACAGTCTTCAGTAATTCACCGCTTCCCACCTTATTGATCACATGCAGGCATGTTTTTTTTTCCCTAACATGTGCGTTATTTTGTCATCACTCACGCCTGCGAATTAAGCCACTCCTTTATGTTATTTTGTCCACGAAATACACGCATAAAAACCTCAAACTGCAGAAACACGCATGCAGACTCGGATACGCAGGCAGGCTGCTGTTGCCTAGGTGGGGAGGATTTGACATTAGACTTCCTGCTGCAGATGCTGCTGCTGCTAATGCTAACACTGCCTAGAGCAGAAGGCAACAGTGAAAAGACAGCAACAAATCTGACACAGAGACACATGAAGCTACAAATAGGAGTTGCCTTGAATAAGAGGAAAGAAAATACTCACTCCAACGTCAGCCCAGGAATTCTCAGTCTCTCCCGCTGGGCTTTCATGGCTGAACTGTGCTCGTTTGCTCTATTGTGGTCATGATATGAATTCACGCTGTCTGCCTGCTGCCAGCTCCCACTACCCCCCACCCCCCCACTGCACCGACAAAGAGACAAACCCAGCCACCACAGTGCAATCAGACCGATTGGTTTCCTCTTCCCCCCGAGAAGAAGGGAGGGGGACTACAATCCTTGTTTTGGTCTTTCCATGTTCCACCTTGAAGCTGTCAAATGAGATCCTCATATGGCAGAGAAAGGCATGGAGGCAGGACAATACCCCCTTCTTCCCTCCCCTAATACACGCCCCCTGTTCCTTAATACCACTGACCCCCCTTCCACCTCCACCAGCTGGTGGTGTGCTCCATGGCAGAAATTCATGCAATACACTGAAGTGCTGCTACGTGCAGTCACCTTGACAGCCGCTAACATGAGGCGCGCAGTGCACAACACAATGTTGCCACAACCACAGGGATGATGTCATCTCCGACAGAGACAACACGGCGCACCGCTAACGAGTCAGCGTCCGCATGAGGGGCGAGGGGGACAGGCAACGGCACAAACAAAAACAAACTTGGGAAAAACTAAAACAAAAAGGTAAAAAAATAAAATGAAATTTATGAGAGTGTACATTGTGATATTTCAAAACTCTTAATGTCCTAAATCAGCTCAGATTCTTTTCTTTCAGATTTCTTCAATTGAATCGTTTCACCTAAACAGTAAGTAGATGAACAAACATGATTGGTAGCTGTTCTGTTCAGATGTGCAGAAGTTACAGAAATCTTTCTTTAATAGTAGAAAATTAATGAGGCACAAATTTGGATGTGCAACGATGCCACTTGACAAAATGTAATGATTTACAGTGTTGTGTTTTTTTTTTATCATTTGTATTTCTGTGTTTTTATGATGCACAGCATTATGATTTGTGGCAGAAATGTATTACAGAAAAACTTGATTGGAGAAATCAAACCATCAAAAAACTGAAGTAGTGATCTCCTGTTTTCATTTCTGAAAATATAAAAAAACCCCTAAATAATCCGTTGGGGAGGGGAAAAAACTTGAGAGATTTTTGAATGGTTTTTTTCACAGTTTTTTACAGATTATACTCTTAAATAAACAGTAGCAAAGTAGAATATTAAACCAAAATAATTTAATAAATTAACTTAAGCAGGAACAAGACATTTCTAAGAGCAGCTGCGCTGTAATCTGGGCCAGATCTGGGACTTCTCTACCCGACCAACTCAGCAAACACCTCAGAAATCTGGATCTGTAGAATCAAAACATGCAGATTCACAGTTACATGTGAATCTGGAACGAGTTTTCCAAATCACTTTTTTTTTATATTGGAAAAACCATGATATACATGCAGAAGGTTAAAGTGAGCTGCTCATAAACCAATGTCAGTGATTTCAAAATCAACCTTACTGATCTATTGTTGTAAAGCAGCAACAGGAACATTAAGACCCAAATGGGTTAAATTGCATCAATGACTCAGAGGCAGATAAGCATGCTGACGTACGAAATGCTGAACGACCAAAGGAGGAGGTCGTTATAGATTTATTTCTCCCCTTTGCCCAGTTTATAATTAGTAATTTCCAGAAAGTGTAACAGAAAGCTGAGGTAAAAATAATGCAATAATGGAAAAGAAACTAAACCTGAAGAACTTTGACCTTCTGACTTTTCAATTGTATAAAAGACAATAAGCTGTAAACAGTAACCAGAGCATAAGATTGCTTACGCACTAAATATTCAGTTCCTATCTAGCTGAACAGATCTAGCAAACCTTGGTTTGCTAGATCAACTTAAACTTAAAAGTTTTATTATCCCTGTTTGCTGTTCAAAATTATTGAAATTTAACTGCCACACATCCAATTACATTAAAGAAAACTAAAACTATGAATTAATGCAAGACTTTTACCAACACAACACCAAGTTGTCAATTTTGTTCATACTCAAATGTAAACCTGAAGCGTTATAGTGTTTTCACACCTGATGGCCCGATAGATTTAGTTCAACTGGGGACCAAAATCGCAACATTTGCTACATTTTCAGCTGGCGTCGTTTGCTTCCAGGTGAAACTAACAAAACCCTTTGAAAAACCTTTTCACTCCCAACCTGTGGGGGGCGCTGCACCAAAAAATATATGAGGCAACAACACAAAAACCTATGACAGAGAGAACAACTTCCTTCTTCACAAAATGTAAATGAAAATGGAGTCTCATAGATTTTAGCGTTTGTAAAATCTGTCTGTTGTCTTTGGCAGAAAACCATGATTCATGTCATGTGAAATTAAAGCTCTCATACAGTCTATAGCTTGTTTCCTGCTTTTGGTGAGGTCTCCAGTCTGCTTGCATTCGCATTTCAAGCACAACAGAGGTCACATTTTTGGAACAAATCCAAGTTCAATTAAAGTGGACTAAACAGGGCTGGTGTGAACACAACTTCAGACTCTGGAAAATTAGCCCAAACTTTCCACAGTGCAATAATTCTGAGAACTTAAATCCCCTGAGCTGCTGATCATCTCTTCCAGGTTATATTGCTGATAAAATAATACCGGACCAGACTTTTTATAGTCTGAAAGTCCTGCAGTTATACTCGGTCCCTGCCTTTGTCTATGACAGGTGCTTCCTGTGTCAGAGCAATTTCAAAAGTCCAAAAGAAGCAACAGATTAATCCTCAACAAACCAAGGAAGTTAATGATGCCATCAGATATCTTAAGATTTTAATCTTCAGTTGGAGAGTGTGTTTAATTTATTGTGCAGCTGTACTGATAACTAATCTTCTGCCTCCATTTGTGCAAATCAGTGCAACAACATTACTTCCTTTACACGAACACTGGCCAAAAATGTGATCATCAGGCTTGGCTAACTTGAAATATGGCTGTGAATGCTGTTGGCAGCTGCTAAATCACTGAGTTCAAGGCTCTTTGGAGAAGCAGGTGTAACCTTAACAGGTTCAAAACAAGAAGAACTTTAGGATGATTGATTGTCAATTAGTCCGTAATGACAAATCACAAGAAAACACAATCCATAGATACAACTGCAGCAAAAGGTGTCAAAGGATTTCACCAGTTTAACAGAGTCATTAAACTTAACAAAAGTTGAGGCCTTCCTTGTTGACCAGCAGAATTACAACTAAAACAGAGATCACCTTTAAAAATCCAGAAAAATGACAACGTACAGTAGTTTGAATCAAATGGGATTATAAAATAAATTCATTTTGTTATAACTCACTGCTTCTGATGAAGATAGACATGAAGGACGATGACTCAGCTGAATTTCATTAATAAGATTTAATTAATGTGATTCATAAAACCTCTGATGACTCACTCGTAGAAGTGGATATCCTCTATTGAAATAGTAAAGTTTGATAACTAGTACTCCAACTTTATCAAGATATTTTCATAGGTTTCACAAAGCGAGCCGATACTAAAGTAAAACATTTTAAAAGGCACCTGACCATATAAAGAAAACTTTAAACCATATGAGAAACGGCATATTGTAAAACCAATGGTTTAATTTTTAAACAACGTACAGTCACAATAAACGGATAAGGCTGAGGTTTGACCACTCAATAAAACTTTTCCCTGACAATGAGATACTACTGGTGTGTAAGGAGCATTGCAGTTTGTTTTTAAGAAAATAACTAATGAAACAACTGAAGCTAAAGCATTCAGGATAATACATATTAATTCGTCAGGAAAATAAGTAGCAATAGGACAGAGCAGACCGTGATTTCAACAGCATTTTCTGTCAACTACAACAACAAAACAGTGGAAGTCAATGCAGGTTATTAAAACCAACCGAGTACGACATCATCTGCAGAGATCAGGTTGATGAAGCTCAGCTGACTGCATCTGTTAAACTGGATGTAAGATCATCCACAGTGAGCAGATCGTCTTTAAGATCCAGTTACAATGGAATGTGTTGGTGGGGAAGAGAGTAAGCCCCGAGTTTGACCAGCGTAATGTTAGTGCTGATGACAGGAAATGAGATCAGAACTGATAGTCAACAAACAGATTGAGTTGTTGGGCTTAAAGCCAGCATGAAAGTTCAAACTATTAATAGTAATCTGTCAACCAGTGAAACATGTGTTGCAAACAAACTCCAAATGCACCAGCCTTCCCTCATGTGGCGATGGAAAATGGAGTAGTGATGAAAACTGAAAGACAACTGAAGACTAAAGACAATTAAAGACACGGCGGCACGGCTCATCACGTTAATGGCATCAAATTTTCAATAGATGGCACTCTATCACAGTAAAACCTCAGAGAGCTCAGAGAATCAGGTAACGATTTTATTTAAACAGACAGGGTTTCCTTTAAGGTTAGGAGAGAAGAAGAGCATTTTGTTCTTTACTCGTATCATATCTAAGATGTTTTTACCCACGACTAAAACACTGACATCACAACAGTCACTTCTACTGTGATGCGAAAAAAGCTGCCAGATTTTTAGACAACGAGGCAGTCATTTTTGCCAGTCATCAGATTCGTCTCATCATGGTTGTCTTGCATTTATTGCTATGGTTACCAAGGTCACTTTAGGCTCCGGCGCTCTAAATATAAATGAGTGCAGTTAGTGTTTTCACTGCAGCAAGTAGTGGAGGGTCACCTCCATCAGAGCTGCTGAGGTTGCAGCAAGAGCATAAAGGATCAATCAACAATAAGTTCAGTTATAAAATGTAGCTAAATTGATCAAGGTGCAAGTTGATCTCCGTCATGTTTTTATGTCTTAAAAACTGTGTTTTGCTCACAGAGAGAGAAAAAAAGAAGTAACTTTTGACAGTTTTTGCACTTTGGTTTACATTCATTACTTTTAGTTTATTTTGGCTTTTAAAGTGCCAAAGAAATGACGGATCATAAATCAGCTGGATATGAATAGGTGTACAGTTGAAAATATATAAAATAAAGTTGTAAAGCTCTTTTTATTGATAACAGGAGAAAACTTCATTTTATCAAGAAGATCTGTGACAAGGTAGAAATGACTAATAGGTTAATAAGGCTGATCACAGCAATAAATAATATTAATAAAAAGAAGGTATTTACTTTGTATTGCTAAGCTAATAACATTACACAAAAATATTGTGAATGTGAAAGAAAATAGCTGCTGAGTATCAGAAATAAACATTCTTAGATCAATTCCAGGTGAGTTACACATTTTTACTTGCTTTCAAATTTTTATTTGTAAAATAAATTTTAAAACATGTCCACCTTACAGTTGTTTAGTATTTTGTGTAAGTCAGGCACATAAACTCTAAATAAATAATACTAACGTTTTTGTGGTTATAAGTAAAAACAAATAAATATGTGGAAATTTAAAATGTGTATCAGTTCACTACACCAAGTAAACCAGAATAAATAGAAATAAGCGCAATCCAATACTTCGCTATTTTGTTGAGCTTTAAATTCAACTTGCAGATATATTGTGGATCTCCTGAATTCTAGTGAGAGACTGTAGCAAGGTTTCCAATAAGCTACACATAAAAGCAAATTCATCTGCTTTTATGATGCCTAGTAGTGAACTGATCTATAAACCACCACAATATTCACAAGACTTCCCTTCATCAAGCTGGATTGGATTGCTTTTTTATTTGGTTGTATTTTAAAAACTGACACAATGCTAGTGTTTTGTGAGATTATGTTATTTCTTTCACAGTTCCATGATATTTATGAGTCAATCAGGGGAAATGAAAAGGAGTGCACATGCCCAAGCAGCTCAATGTAACATAATGGTACTTACAAACTGCCTCTTCTGGGAAGACTCAGCTCCTTCTGCAGACACAAAGAAAGATAATGCATAAGTAAATGAATCAAAACTTAGTTTTTTTTGTCTGTATGTGGATTAAAAGACTGTAAAGAATAAGTGCAATAAAATGACACCCCATTTATCGAACCCTAAAGCATATCCAGAAGGCTTTGTTTTTCATAATCTACTTTAGAAATGTTGATTATTAAAGTTCAGCTCAATAACAGTTTAAAAATACTAATGGGAAACTCCTTCAAGATGGAATGACAGTCAAATTGTAGAAAATCAAGTGAATTTAAGGCTGAGTTTGTTTTGAACTCCATCTTTTTGTTGCAGAAACAGCTTCACCGTTTCACACCCAGGAAACTGGGAACAGTATTTACTCTGCCTCCATCTGTGTATGAACCCGTTTGATCCTTAATGCAACAGCTGAAGAAACATTATTGTTCTTACATGTTCACATAATAAACAATCCCACTTAGTTTAAATCTGGAGTGTGTTTGTCAGATAAGTGGTCAGATATGTGCCAGTGGTTCAACCTGCAAAATTAGGAGACATGTTTGAATTCATGCAGCTTTTCAAACCACAGAGATTGGTCTGCAGCTGCAGAATCACAAGATCGGGTCGAAAGCAGATAAGGAACCAACAATGCTCTCCTTGTTCTGCAGAGATTACCCTTTCTCACAAGCTTGTTGCATAAAAGTGTAATACTATTAACCAACGGTGGCAACTAAAGCTCTAGTGAGTTGTTTTTCTTAAACTTAGTAAAGTACGAGTTATTCATCAGGAGAAATAAAATGCTAAATGGAACAACGTCCGAAAAATGTTTTTTAGCTGGTATCAGAAACCAAACTCATTTCTTAATAAATCTGTAATGCCCTGACCTTAGATATTGGAGTTGAATATTCAAATTGCTGCTGTTTTTTCATTTCAATCATGCATCACTAAATAAATTTCAAGTTTGGGTTTTCTGAGCTATTTGGAGCGTGCAGTAACGTTTTCTGCCTCTACGAACCTCTGCTGGTGCACTGTCAGCCAGCTGGCTGAAAGAAGGCTGCTTTATTTTTACCTCACTCATTAAAAGACAAATTACACCGTTTAGAAATACACTCAAAGATAATGTTAAAACTCGACAAGCTGCGAGTCTCTGATAAGCAGACGACTGCAAGCCAGCTGCTCGACACGTTAGACAAACTATTTGGATAACAAGAAATTATACATTAAATATGTTTAGCAGAAAATTGTTTCGGATGATTGCCGAGTTTGCTTAAGCCAATGCATCCATTTAACAACAGATGTTAGATTCTGTAACTAAGAACCAAAATCCTGTTCTTCAAGAGACACCGTCTATATTCTGTATTAAGAGCAACTTCTATATGTCTAAGTGCTGTTAAAGTGTTATTAATACTCTATGTTATAAAATACTAGGCCATGCCTATTCTCATTAGGAATGGTCATTATTAAAAACGACTTCAGAGACCAATCTAGATCTATAAAGAGAAATCTCAGCCCAGCTGGGAACTTTCTTTCAGCAAAAGGATTTCAGGATTTGGCTAAAATGTCACTGTGCTAAATGTGTAATTAGTTTAGACCATGTGAGTGATCAAGAGAAAGCACCATGAGGTCATTTTAAACTCAGTTCTTAATTTGTCTGTTCTTCAAATTACATTTGGATATGAAAAAAAAAAAAAAATCAGGCAGAAAGTGAAAGAAAAAGACATCCTGTTTCTCAGAGTCGCAGTAGTGTTGGGTTTGGTACCTGCAACCTATTCAGCCAAAACACAGGTGATTTTCAGCTGGACAGAGTAAAGTCATTAAAGTGCATCACAGAACATATTTCTTTAGGATGCCAGACGACAAATACGTAAACCGCATTACACCGCTAATGATACTGCGGCTGCTACAGCATCTGTTAGCATTCCAGCACGTCAAAGACGACATGAGTCACGAGGAGACAGTCACTCGAGCCATATGTTGATCTATAGAGTCCCTCCAGACTGCACACGTCTGCCTAGTTACAGCAGGATTTAGCAGTGAATGAAGAGTTTCTGCTGCCACAGCACCTCTCTGTGCCTTCTTTGGAGAAACAAATACCCAACGTCTGGAGCCGTTTACCTGGGAGACAACAAACGCCACTGATTAGATCAGTGTACACTGGTTTTCCCAACAACAGACTGAGATGAGCCGGCTCCTTTGTCTTGAACGTTGTAGGACATGATGCCGTTTGTACAGTCAGCAAAAACAGCGATCTCCCTCTGGCATCAATTAGGACGTAACGTCTGACTCCTACTGCTTCCTGGATAAGACCAAGGGCAACTTATTGATATGCAGAAGACGCCTTGAGAGATGTAGTTCAATCACAGCAGTCCAGACCAGAGTGGCTGTTATGTGGTATAAATATATGTTACTGTGAAAATAATGTGCGAGGAAAATATTTACAGAAGGTTAGAGACATTCTGTAATAATTCCAGAGTTTTTATTTATTTATTTATTTATTTATTTATTTTTTACAATTTTTAGAATAAGCAAAGCTTGTGAAAAGACAAACTTCCACTTGGCAAATGTAAGAACTAGATGGATGCATTTATCCAAATGGTTTTAAGTTTATGCATAGCAAAACTTTGAGCTTTCAGAAACTAACTACTTTCACAACAATGCAGCTCTACTTTAAATTAAGCAAATATTAAAGCCCAGTGAGAAATTACTGATCTTGTTCTTGAAATGTCTTTTCTTTTAAAGCTTGCCGTTTGTTGAATTGATTTTCACATTTGACGTTGTTCAGCAAGAACAACCCAACATAGCAACCTAAGAAATAAATTATAGATCAGCTCTGAATCTTTATTAAAAAACCCCTCAAACCTTGAAGATAACCATTTGTTTTTAACAATGCGATGGAGGCGATCGCCTGCACAGGGAACTGATCACTTCAACAACAACTCGCAAGCTGTGCAGCATGAAATCACAAGGCTGTTGCTCATCTCTAGGTGGGAAAACACAATCGTCACCCGACTTCTTCATTAGAGCTGTGTGAGATTCGCTTGGCTTCACTGTGAAGAGAGACACCAGTTGCTGCTCTGCTGTACGAAATATGCTTTTTCCTCAAAATTCAAACATTAGCTTAGCCTAAAATAGCTTTAGATAAAGCAAGGGCCTGTAGTTAATTGGAACATTGGGAGCTAATTTCACAAACAATAAGATGTCACTAAAAATCTAAGCAGCTTGTTGAAGCAGTTTGTTGCTTTCACATTTAAAAGCAACAAAAAGTGGGAAAACATTTATTTTTATTTTAAGGGTGCATTCACACCTGTTCAGTCCACATTAATCAAATTCAAGCTTATTTGCAGGGTTTGTTTGGGGAAGTGGGCCATCGAACTCTGATAACCAAAAAAGCCTAAAAACGAGGTCTCGGTTCGGTGAAGTGAACTCCAGCACGGTTCGAATCCATATGTGAACACCAAGCAAACCAGAGATCACTCCACAACCAGAAAGTGGACTACATTGCAGGGCATTCTGGCTAAATACAGCCAAAACAAATGAGTATATATGGCGCTAGCAAGAGAAATGGCTCGTGGTCTTTTAGACCAGAAGAGAAAGTCTACATCAGCTTAAATTTGACGCTACTCCATTTTTTAAATATTTTACGAAAAAGGAAGTTGCGCTCCTTTTTTCGTCAGTGGCTTTCATGTTTTTTCCTTCAGTGGTTCTTGGTGGTGGTTATCACAAAACCCTAAGAGACCTTGTTGTTATACTGCTACCGCTAAATATAAGGTGAGGTAAAAGGCCTGTACTTAATCAAGTCAGAGAACTCAAAAGCGCTTTACGCTACAATGAGTCTTTCACCTATTTGCACACTGAGGGTGGTGAGCTACACTGTAACCACAGATGCCCTGGGGCATCTTGACAGAAGTCCGCCCGAGGGTATAATCAATCGATGCCACCAGAACCTCTGACCACCACCAGCAAGCAAAGCAGATCAAGTGTCGTCCAACAACACAACCGCAAAGTGAGTAAAAAGTCAAGCTCGCCTCTTACAGCAACAAATCCTATTTTCTGAGCCACTGTGGTCTCTGTTGGAAAACTTCGGGCATGCAAACTTCAGCATTCTTAAAAGGTCAATATCATTTAGTTTGATTTTATTTTGCTGAATGTTTTCTTCTCCATCTTTCAGGTTTTTTTTTTAAATTTTTTATCCGAGACCAGAATTTTACCATGAAAAATCTCCACAGCAGCAATGGGAATGTGTGTCGTTGCTCTGCTTTAAATGATAGAAATAAGAGCATTTCTATGTCATTTAGTTTTCCATTTTGTGTTAATTCAAATTTAAAACCTGATTGAAGTCTTTTCCCCCTCTATAAACCAAGGTGACTGCTGCGTTGCACGTTTTTTGCATTAAGAGCCATTTTCTCTTCAACAAAACTCCTTCCGTTCCCTTTTTTTCCATCTGTC